>NC_057798.1:644327010-644410999 GCF_018294505.1 Triticum aestivum | reverse complement strand
AAGACCATATACCCTATGAACCAACCCTATTCCCTTTCGGAAATTAAACGTGGCAGGCTAAAGTTACCTGCACAACTAGACGTATCCGGAGTACTATAACCTGGCCAACCCTATTCCCGTTCGGAAACTAAACGCAGCGGGCTAAAGTTCTTGGCATATATAAAGATGTACTAGGGCTAGTCTTGGATTCGCCGGCACCGCCAGATAGCACCACCCACGAACGATGGAAGCAGTAACCTTGTCCGCCGTCTCCATCGAGGCAGTAGTCGGGGCGACCAATGACAACGAGGCGCAACGAAGGTCAATCGCTCCGCCAGATGCGCCCGAGGCCGCCGATTGGTCTGGCCTGCTGCAGGACCTCCTGCTGGCCATCATGGCGGCGCTGGATGTCCCCAGCCTCGTCCGTTCCGGCGCCGTCTGCACGTCCTGGCGGGACGCCTACAGCACCTTCCGCTTACCCGCGCTGAAGCAAGCGCCGTGCCTGCTCTACGCCTGCGACGAGTACGGGCCCAAGGAGGCCGCCCTGTACTGCCCCTCCACCAACACCACCTTCCGCGTCCCCTTCCCCGGCCCGCCGCACGAGAAGCGGGGCTTCGTCTTCTCGTGCCACGGCTGGGTGTTCGCTGCCGATGAGGTCGGCGACCCGTACCTCTTCAACCCCACCACCGGCGTCCAGGCCGCGCTCCCGCCGGTCAAGACGCTCTCGGGCCGCGACGAGGACTTCTACGACGATGAAGGCAAGAATGTCCTCACCCTCGAGGGTGTCGACGAGAATGGAGACCCGAGAACCGACATCCTCTGGGCACGAGATATTGAGTATATCCGGGTCGCCATCTCCTCCGCAGCCGAGGTGACTGCATGCACTGTCCTGATCATGCACAATCCAGATTCGATGCTCTCGTTTGGCAAGCCGGGCGATAAGCGGTGGACATTGCTCCCCAACCTTCAAACACGTCAAACCGGTGGTGTCAGTGATGTTCTTAACAACGATAAGGACGGCCTGTTCTACGTTCTACATAATACTGCATCCATCAGTGTTGTGGATCTCAATGGGCCTCAGCCGAGGCTGACCATGACTCCTGCAGGTGTGGAGGATGCAGGATACCATAGATACCCCACTCAAGAATCGCAGGACATACAAAGACATTGTGCCGTATGTGATCGATGATCGTATTGAATTGGCAAATAAACATGGCGGTGACAGGCTTAGTGAAACTGTCATTGATGACCAACAACACATTGACGGTAAGGAGCAGCGTGATAACGAGGTCAAGACGACAGAGATCCTAGTCTTCAAGGTTGACATGGATAGGCGAAAACTGGTAGAGCTTCAGGACATTGGAGATTGCGCAATCTTCCTTGGGTTCAATGCCACTGTGTGCCTTTTGACCAAGGACACAACATTGGAACCAAACTGCATCTATCTCACGGACGATTTTCACCATCCATCATGTCAGCCAATGTTGCGGAAAGATCTTGGTATCTGGAACATCAAGAAAAGGATTATGCAGAAGCTTGACGATGTGTGGCCAATCATGCATTCTTGGCTAGATTTACCGACTCCAATTTGGATCACACCAAGTTTAGCGTCGCCGGTGTGCTTGGCGCCGCCTATTGCCGGGAGGGCGGCGACCACGGCACGCCGTGCGAGGAGGACCCAATGCCGGTGTGAACTCGTGAGTGGGGTCCACCCGGGGGCCGCCGGGGGCTTAGGATGGCCGCCGATCGGACTCCCGACAATGGCTGCGGACCGGGAGGGGGCGGTGGTTTTCAATTATTATCTTTGGGATTGCGTGATGACGATTGGTAGGATAGCGGAATATACGCTTGTATGTATGGCACACACGTTCCGGCGAGCGAACATGCGGAAGTGCGTACCTTTTGTCAAAGGACTTGCATTGATTCTGCTTTTCCTTTGTTTATCTATATACTAGCACATATGTTCGTGTGTTGCAACGGATAAAATATTTTGTTATTTGATTTTGAGCTATTGAACTAATTTTTTTAATGTGTAATAGAAATATATAGGCTGAAAATCTAGACATATACTCTTTAGATCTTTATAAGGGAAAAAACTCAAAACAACAATAGAAAAATACACTTTGCTGGTAACTTAAATTTTTTCTGACGGACCACATCATAAATACCATTTGGCATATGGGGAAGGAAAACGTTATTTTTAAGCTGGATGATTTCATCTCGTGCAAACCGCCTCCTGTGTGCACCACTCCCGTGGAGGCCCACCCACCGCCCACCGCTTCCTTATCTTCTGCCAAGAGGCAAACAAGCCACCTATTCTTTTACCAAAAAGGCTTTAGCACCGCTGTATAAATAAAGCAAACCACCATAGCCGAACGGTACACATAAGTTCACCCACACACACAGTCACACGAACATAGAGTACAAATAGGTTCTGCTGAGGGCACAGCTCAACAAGCCCTAAAAAAGAAAAAGGAAACGAAGGCGGGTCAACCGCGGTAGCAGGAAGGAGCTAATCCGGCTCGGGCGGTGGAGGAGGGAGCGGCGGCGCCAAGCGAAGAGCCATCGCGCGAAGGTCGGAGATGATGGTGGTGATGGCGTCTCGGTCCTGGTGACGGCTAAGCGGCTGCCAGAGCTGCAAGTAACCACATAATTTGAACACAACATCAGTAGCGCGTCGGAGAGGAACCCGCTGAATGACAAGCTTATTACGCACAGTTCAGAGCGTCCACACGAGCACCCCAATGAGCAGCCACCTAATGTGGCGGCCCAACATGGGGGAGGCCTAAATCTCGGCGAGGAGATCATGGAAGTTGGTGTTACACCAAACACCACAGATCGCCTCGCGGAGGCAGCCCCGGAGGAATTGGGCGGACACGCACGAGAGAGGTACCCCAATGAGCAGCCACCTATTCTTTTTCCTCTTTCCCTGTACAAGATCCTCTTCGTCTCTATCACCTCCCCCTCTATTTGCTCTTCTCCGCTATGGATATGCTCTCAAGCTGTAGCCCCCGAGTCCATACTCTCCGTTCAATGTTTTGCAAAGCCATCGCCGTGATGTGAAGCAAAGATGGCCGTTGCCGCCGCGCGGCGTTGCAACACTCGTCGGCTCAGCCGGTGGTGGGATGCAGCGCTTACCGGCATTGCAGGGGAGACATGCGCTGTGCTCACCTGCGTTGCAGGGGATACCCGTGCTGCCATGCGGCGCCCACTGGCGTTGCTAGCTGCGTGGGAAACGACGCCACGGGATGGCATCGGTGCTATAGACCGTCGTCCGGTGTGATGTCGCAGGATGGCATCGGTGCTGCAGACCGGCGTCCGGCGTGACGCGCTCGCGGTGCTGCAGAGTGCAGACCAGCGTCTGGCGTGACAGGCTCGCGGTGCCGCAGAAGACGATGGTGCCATCTGTTGGTGTCTAGCCTACACACTGAACCACGGCGATCACTGGAGACAAGGAAGAAACAAGAGTGAGAGAGGACACGAGGTTTCCCGGCGCACAAACGCCTCCGGCCGCACGAACAGCCCCTTGTATTTCCGGCGAGGTCGAACTCTGCCACACATACACTCCGAGAGGCTACATCTCTCTTTGGCTACTCTTGCTCTACCACCTACATCTGTTTAAGTAGCACACGCGCACACACGCTACCAGGGCAACAACCTGCCCGGCTCCTATGCCACTCACGCACAAGACTAGGCCAACATGCATACACAGACGCACCACGCTAGCTAACAACCACTATGCGCATGCACTTGACTCGGCTACACACCAACTAACCACGTACTGACTTCACAATGTACACGGCGCGGCCGGCTATGCCACTAACTAACCTATGCATGTCAAGATTAATGCAATCAATTTCCTTCCTGATCTTGACATGCCTTGTCGTCGACCGTCGTCTTGAACGCCTTCGCTCGACATCATCACGCGCCTCCGCTCCCGCTGCGACGTGCCGTGTGCCTGCCGTCGCCGGAGTTGATGCAGCTCGCGCCATGGAACTGCTCGATGCCGGCGACGACGGGGAAGAGCCGATCCACACCGTATCCAGCAGCTTCTTGACGAACGCCTCGTCGCCCAGCGTCTCCCCGAGGTTGGCGTACCTCGCCGCCATCGCCGCGAGGCTCCCGCCGTACACGTCGAGCTCCTCGCCGTCCGCCATCTTCAGGCGGTCGAATTCGCCGCGCAGCGTCGCCAGCCTTGCCGTGCGCACCCGATCGGCGCCATCGAACCTCACCTTCAGGGAGTCCCATACCTCCCTGGCGGTGAGCTTCATCGACACCTGCAGCAGCACATCCTCCGACAACGCCCGAGAAGCAACGCGCGCGTCGTCTTGTCCTTCTGCGCTTTCACCGCCGCGTCGCCCGGCGCCACCGCCTCCCATACGGTGTGGACGTCGAGGATCGCCTGCGCCTTGATGGCCAGACCGTGTAGTTGTCCGCGGTCAGCATCGGCATCGCCATCGTCGCTGATCCGCCCGCGCGCCGCCGTGTGGGACGAGCGCCATAGTCACCGGTGATCGCCCGAACTGAAGCTCTGATACCAATTGTTGGTGTCTAGCCTACGCACTGAACCACGGCGATCACCGGAGACAAGGAAGAAACAAGAGTGAGAGAGGACACGAGGTTTCCCGGCGCACAAACGCCTCCGGCCGCACGAACAGTCACTTGTATTTCCGGCGAGCTCGAACTCTGCCACACATACACTCCGAGAGGCTACATCTCTCTCTGGCTACTCTTGCTCTACCACCTACATCTGTTTAAGTAGCACACGCACACACACGCTACCAGGGCAACAGCCTGCCCGGCTCCTATGCCACTCACGCACAAGACTAGGCCAACATGCATACACAGACGCACCACGCTAGCTAACAACCACTAAGCGCATGCACTTGACTCGGCTACACACCAACTAACCACGTACTATGCCACTAACTAACCTATGCATGTCAAGATTAATGCAATCACCATCAGGGCTGCAACGGAGCGCTGCACGGTTCGTTGTAGCTCCGGCGGCGCTCCGCCGGAGCTGCAACGAAGCGCGCCGGAGCTGCAATGAAGCCCCGTCGGTGCTGCAGTGGAGCTTAGCCACGTCGTCGTGGTTGCAATGGAGCGTCGCGGGGTCGTAGGCTGCAATGGAGCTCTGTCGGCGCTGCATTGGAGCGTCGTTGCGGCTGCAATGAAGCTTCGCCGACGCCGTCGGTGCCACCTTGCAGTTTTGTCTCGTCGTCAAAAGTTGCATTGGAGCTTCGCCGGAGGGCAATAGAGCTTCTCCGGCGCCGTCGGTGCCACGTTGCAGCTTTGTCTCGCCGTCGAAGGTTGCATTGAAGCTTCACTGGAGGGTGCCGTTGGGGGTGCACTCGATGTTTTTGCCATGGATAGCACTTGGAGACTCTCGGTGCTGCGCCAGATAGGACGACCACGGACGCTAGAATGGACGGCTGGCTAGGCGGATGATTTCTCTAGAAATCATCCGGCTGATCCGTAGCACCCGCTATGCGGAAATCCTGAAGACTCTAATCTTTCAAAGACAAACCATCCTTCGGCACTATCAAGATTTGTGCACAAAGACGCAGCCATTCGACTGCAAAGACGCTGCTTAGGTAAATACCTTCACTTTGCAAGGAATTCGTGATATCTTCGATATCCTTCTTGCAAAATTCATTTGCTATAGATAAAAGGATCACTTGCATATTTCAATATGTAAGGGAATCTCTCCAACGACAATCCGCAAAAAGCCTCCATGGATATGAATGCGGGAGTGTGCCATCCAACGCTAGCCGCTTTTTGTCTGTCAGCAAATTCAAATTCAAATCTACGCTGATCGACACAACGTGCCTGATCACACCCGCCGCGGATCGCATCCCCGATCACAATCAAAAGGAGGAAATGCTTAGTTTTTACATGCCCGAATAAAAACTAACATCAGTCCGGCAGTCCGTGCATTTCGGCCCTGCCAGACCGGCCATCCCAGCAAGATGCTTCCCGACCAAGGAGGTGTCGACGCCGCCGCATAGGCAGCCTCCGCCTCCGCCGCGACCTCATCTTCCGCCGCCGTCAACTCATGTTTCTGTCGCTTCAACATCTGGTAGCGGATGGATTGCACGATAATTCTAGTGTCGGCATCCAAAGAGTCGATATTCAAGGTCAACATATTGGCGTCCTCCGCATTGGCGGCTATCTTCACCCTCTTTTCCTCGAGCGCGGCCTTCTTCTCGTCGAGCGCCGCCTTCCTCTCCAAGATCACGGCCTTCCTCTCCTCGATCATGGTCCTCCTTTCTTCGAGCTTGATCTTCTTATCCGTCGCATCCATCAGCTGCTTGAACCTCTCCGCCTTCCACTCCTCCTTGATGTCCGGGCGCCTCGCGCATGCCTCGTCCTTCTTCGGCAAGATCTCCTCGAACCTCTCCGTCAGATTGGCCGCCGCACCTTCTCGCTTCGTCCTCTCCTCCCTCTTCTTGCCATGCAGATTTCTTCTAACCTTCTTCGGCGGTTCTTGGGCTAGGTCGGTAGGGTCATCAGTTTCTTCCTCGTTGGCTTGGGCGGCGGTTTTGGCAATGAAAAGGTTCCACTTTGGCTGCCCATTCAACTTCAACCAACAATGCATGACGGTGAAGGAATTCTTCTCCAAACTTCTTGTACACCACACAAGCACGAGTAGGCTACAAAAGTGAAACAATGCATATCCGTCTAGTGAGCAACAAAACAATACATGTCCAGCTAGTGATCAACAGCACTAAAGCATATCCGGCTAGTGATCAACTTACTTGCTCGATGATTTGTGCACCGCTAGACCACCGTGCGATGAGATGCTTTAAGTGCCCGCAATACTTGGAGACGGCCTCTTGGATGGTGTACCATCGATGATTGAGGGATTTCCACTCACGGTTGTGGTTCCACGCATCAGAGTAGGACGCGAAATGCTTGTGCTCATGGAACCATATGTGAATGTTACCCCAAAAGGTGGTGCCCTTTTGCTCCGTGCCATGGACAAGATCGAGGCTAGTGGCGCAGCAGCTCCCCCTCCCGCATGTTGAAGCTTTCTCCTCGACCCTTCTTCTTCGGATCGCCGGATGTATCATCCAGATCATCGTTGTTGCCATCCTCCTCCCCCACCTCCCCCCTCCGGATGCTGCTCTCTGGTGGCTCAATGTTGTTGTTGCTATGTGCCATCGCCAGTCTGGGTGTAAGACTATTGCGTGGTCGTTTGGGTATAGGACTGCTGGTGTTGGTAGTGGCCGGACTAGGTAGGATCCGAGTCTTCCACCTGCCCGTCCTCATATCCCCCTCCTCCTCCCTCGCCTCCATCGTGGATGATATCGAGCATATCCCTGTCCGCGTCATACGCCGACTCCCCCGCTCTAGGCATCGCAGCAAACAGCGTGCGGGCACCCATCTGCTCTCCGCATGTCGTCCTCGCCCGGACGAGCAGCGGCAAAGAATACTTGGAGAAGAGTGGTGCGGCGTTAATGTTGACGATGTAAGACGTTGACGATGTAAGGAACCATACCGGCATGAGTTGTGAGCTGCTTGGCGGCATAGTAGTACGGAGGCTTGTAAGGCTCCAGCCACGGCGCCGTCTGTACTGTGGGCGCGCGCGTCTGGTGGCGTGCGCCACGGCCTTGCCAACCGCCCCGTCCGCCACGCCGACCACAACCATCGCCACCACCAGGCCCACCGGCGGCCAGACGCTTCTTCATCTTCTCCTCCTTTGCGGCCTTCGCTTTGACGCGGTGATTTCTGATATGTATCTCGTTGTCGTGCCGTCTGACCAACTCCTGCGGGTGTGGAGGATGCGGGATACCATAGATACCCCACTCAAGAATCGCACGACATACAAAGACATTGTGCCGTATGTGATCAATGATCGTATTGAATTGGCAAACGAAAATGGCGGCGACAGGCTTAGTGAAACTGTCATCGATGACCAACAACACATTGATGCTAAGGAGCGGCGTGATAACAAGGTCAACACGACTGAGGTCCTAGTCTTCAAGGTTGACATAGATAGGCAGAAACTGGTAGAGCTTCAAGACGATGGAGACTGCACCATCTTCCTTGGGTCCAACGCCGATGTGTGCCTTCGACCAGGTCAAAACATTAGAACCAAACTCCATCTATCTCACAGACGACTTCGACCCTCCATCAAATCAGCCGATGTTGCGCAAAGATCTTCGTCTCTGGAACATCAAGAAGAGGAGTATGCAGAACCTTGGGGATGCGTGGGCAATCATGCACTCTTGGTTAGATTTAACGGCTCCAATTTGGATCACACCAAATTTAGCTGCTGGTGTTGCAAAACAGTAATAGATGGTTGCAGTGTTTACCAGCGGTGTGACTCGATTCTTACCAGCCAGACAGCAATACGAAATACGATGGAATTTTCCAAGCTTTATTCACATAGTTTTACCCAAATCGGAAATTTTGATCACACCCACACTCTGCAAAAATACTTAGAATATGTGGTCCAGTTGCAACCATTTCATACAAAGTATCTTGCATCTATCCAATTTTCCTTTGTTGGTCAATATATTCTGTTGTTCTTCCATGTAATAAGCTAGCGGGGTTGTCAACTGGTTCGATCTCCTGTTGGAGTTGGATTGGCGCCGAGATTGGTTCGCGTAAGAACCAAAGGTGGACACAGGTAGGATCTCTCTTTAGGGCCAGTTCTTTTGTGTAGACATATAGATGTACTCGACACATACATGTAATCTCAACAATCTTATCTCTATCTCTTCCGTGTAACAACCAAATACTCAGCGATCACTAAAGCCTTGTAAGCCACGACAGGGGTGTTTCCTGCCCTTGATCAATATTCAAAACAAAACGCATCTCGCCATGTCTTCCACCTTGGCTCGGGCTGTTCTCAATCTTGGACCGCTGCCAACTGAGAAGCTTGTGAGGGGGAACTTGCACCTATGAAAGACCCAGGTCATGCCCTCATGGAGCGCAGGTCACAGGCCTTCAGGACGGAACCGATGCAACGCCTCCAAAGATGGTGGAGCAGCAGCAGTCGGACAAGAGCACGACCATCATGCTAAACCCATTCTATGGACCATGGCTGTCCAAGGACAAGCAAGTCCTCAGCTACCTGTTGAATTCTCTATCAAAAGAGATTCTTGCACAGGTCATTGGTATCTGGTAAGGAGAATACTTCGATCCATCGATTGCATTCACGATGTTGTTCGCCTTGCAGTCACAACCTCGGGCCATGAACCTAAGATTCGCCATCGTCAACACAAAAAATGCAACATGCCGAGCACCATGTTCATCGGGAAGATGAAGAGCCTCGGGGATGAATTGGCTATAGCTAGTCGTACAGTGTCTGATCTGGTGATGGTCGACCACATCCTCGCTGGACTCGATCGTGACTATGACCCCATAGTTGGAGCGGTCGGTGCCATCAAGAACTCCATCATCGTTGATGACCTTTTCTCATAGATTTCCACCTTCGATCATATGATGGACATGTTGGGTGATGGACCCACTGGTGGCTTCCACACGTCCGCCAACGCGGCCTACAGAGGGCGGCCTACAGAGGGCGCGGCCAAACTCGCGGCAAGGGCTACACGTGTGAGGAACCAGGGGAGCCGCCATGGTGATCGTCCGTCTTATTCTCCTGCCCGAGGTGGTGGCTGTGGCGGCTACGATCAACAGCCACAACAACAACCATCGCACCAAGAATGGGACTACCCCGAGTGCCAGATCTGCTTCAAGCGTCACGCCGACGGTGCAAGGGTGTTTTGGCATCGCTATGAGGAGAGCGGCCATGAAGAGAAGGGGGAATGGTATTGATACTAATTGATATGCAGATTCTGGCGCCACCGAATACATTACTGGGGAGCTCAACAATCTGACCATGCCAGGGGGTGACCAAATGCAAACGACAAGCAGTTCTGGTATGGATATTACTCATATTAGAAACTCAATTGTTAAAAAACCCATAAAATATTTGCGTCTAAATAATGTTTTACATGTCTCACATAAAAAAATCTTGTCTCTGTTCAACATTTTCCCTTGACAACAATGTTCTCATAATACTTTGTCCTTAGGGTATCTCGAATGCCGACCCCCAAACTGGGCAGCACATCCGTCCGCAGATAGAGGGGGGCCGGTCTGCGGACACTGATGCTGGAGCCATCCATCCAACCGTAGCCGCATCCATTTTGAAACAAATTTCAACAAACCGAACTAATTTCATCAAATATTATTGGTTTTATTAAAGTTCGGACATAATGTACAGATAACGGCCGATATTTTGGTTGTTTAACTCAAACTAAAAAAACCTAAAGCTTGTACAAGACGGCCACCTCGTCTGCATGGCCACCCTGCCCGGCCGCACCGTCGTCGTCGTCCTTCCAGCGGCGTAGGGCACTGGTCCGTCCCGGCAGCCTTGTCAGGCCGTTGCCTGGTGCTCGTGGAGGTGCCACACCGCTTCCTCGTGTGTGGTGTGGATGGCCGTTGCGGCCAATGCTGATAGCGCACGCGGAGCTCTGGTGGCGGCCTTTTCCCCTGCCGGCATTGACGGAGACGTCGCTAAGCGATCACTCCTCGCCGATCTTGGCGAGCTCGCCGTCAAGGCAGTGCGACGCCTCGCGGTCGTATCAGTGGTTGTGATGGAGCGGTCGAGGGCCCAGGTGGCGAGGCCAGGGTCATTGCGGACCTAGTCTGGCACCGCGTCCGACTTGGCAAACGCGGAGCGGCGGTCGGCGTTGCGCTGCTCGTACCATGTTGCATCCTTCCCACCCGCTCCTCGAGAGAGACGATGGCCCATGATCTCGAGGGACCGCCGCCGCTGAGGTAATGGAGGATGCGACCGCGGGCCTTGGCGATCGCCGACGGCAGTTCGTCCTTGATGAACTGGCCACGCCGGTTGCGGTGAGGAGGTGAGGCCAGCCTGTAGATGCGTGTGTAGCGGTTGTGCGGTGGCGGCGGCGGCGGCTCCTCCTTCACAGGGCGCTCGATTAGGATGCCGTCGTTGCTGACGGTGATGTCGGCTCGTCCTTGACGCGATGTCCGAACTGGACGCCGCCTGGTTACGTTGGGTGGGGTGAAGCCGACTCCTCCATCACGCATCGGAGAGGAGACACGGGTTTATCCTTGACGCAGTAATGCGGCATGGACGGCGGTTCCTCCTTGACGGGCCGCGCCGACGAAAGGGCGTCGGTCCATGCTCCCGGAGCGAGCGCTCTATCATCAGCTTCATCTCATGGACGAAATGCTCATCGGTCACAACGGCCTCCCGAGGAGGCGCGGCTGCTGCTACGATGGCTGATGCTCCTGCTCGCCAAAGGAGATGACAATTTCCTCCTTGCTAAAGGAGCCGGCAGCCGTGGAGGCCGAGGGGCCCAGAGCGAGGGTTGCGACGCAATGAGCCAGATGACGATCTATTGCCGCCGCCAGCTGGCACAGAGAACCAATACTTAGGCGTCGCCGGAGTTGGAGGGGATCAGGGAGGAGGAGGGGATCGAATGGGAGGAGCTGCGGATGTGCATCGCCAGAGCACAGCTTATACAGCCACGTCCAGGCCATGCAAAGAGACGATCAGGTCCATTCAATGCGGCGAAGCAGCAAGAGTTGGTTTCTCGGGACGCAACATCGGCATTGAACCGGCAACACACGAGAGGTGGCGTCGGTCAGCGTCGCCCACCCGTCCGGTCACGTCGCGCGACTTCAATGTCGGCTGCTACATGCTCTGGACCGATATGAATGCGACGCGGAAAGTGGCACGTGTGTTGGATCGAAAGTGCAGGAGGGCGAGGAGGGTTTTTGGTAGGCCAGATTTGTCGGAAGCGGACGTGGTAGCGGTC
The DNA here is from genome assembly GCF_018294505.1 of Triticum aestivum. Classification (NCBI taxonomy): domain Eukaryota; kingdom Viridiplantae; phylum Streptophyta; class Magnoliopsida; order Poales; family Poaceae; genus Triticum; species Triticum aestivum. The sequence goes on along the minus strand of NC_057798.1, from coordinate 644,399,216 downwards.
CACACACCCGCATACCCCCACCCCCACCCCCCCACCCCCCGGCGCGGTTTGTGGAAAAAATATCGTCTAAACCATCAAATACACTGATACAGAACTATATTGGATGTTAAAACACGTCCGGACACCGTGGGCCGGGCAATTGCATACGGTTCGAGGTTCCCGGGATGCCCTAAGACTAGTTTGTTTGCAATCCTACAGGCAGCTAACATGCCCTCCTTTCCATCTTGGCAATTTTATAGCATCTACAGTCGGACCTCTCGAAGCCACCTCATACGTCTGGGTGGGCTGCCCGGTCACGTTTTTTTTTTTGACCCAGACGGACGTCTCAAACGGGCCTCAAACGCCCGGACTGACCGGTATCCCCCATATCCAGCCCAAATATGGGGCGGATATGGGGTGGCCCGGACACGCACGGGCGCGTTCGCCTGACAAGCCCGACCCAGCACCGACCCCACGGATGTCCGACAAAAAAAAACCATCAGCCTCGTCGGTCCGAAATCCTAGCTCACTCACTCTCCTCTCTCGCTCCTTCCTTTCCTCTCCTCTCACCGATTCCGATCGAATCTGGCGCAATGTCGAGCTCCGGCAGCCGCTCTGACGAAGAGGTGGATCCGGAGTATGAGCTTGCCCTCCGTATCGCCTTGAAGCGGTCCAAGGTGGACACCGGGGGCAGCTCCGGATCTGCAGCCGCCGCTTCCCCATCGACGCATCTCGGACGCCGGCGCTGGCCCCTCCCGGCCCATGGGCAGCTCCGACAGGCGGCCAAGCGCAATCGAGCAGTCCGAGCGGGAGGTGTTCGAGAAGGCGAAGGAAGCGGCTCAGCTAGCCAAGCTCAGGCGCCAGTAGGACCAGGCCGTCCAGCGCCTCAAGGGCCTCGTCATCGTCGACTCCTCCTCCGACGACGACGACGACGGCTCCTCCTCCGATGAATCGGATGATCCTCCACTAGCCGACGACGGGTACAGCTACGTCGGCGACCAGAAGGGGAAAGGGTCGGCCCTGAAGTGGTGAAGTTGATTTTAATTTCAAGTTTTAAATGTAGTATATAGGTGTTTGTTGTTTGTGTGGACTGTGGTGGATCTTTTGGTGAACTATTGTGTAATTTTATGTCTGGAGTTGATCTACGTAGTTTGATCGATGTTGCATGCTATGGTATGGATATAGGGGTTCTGATATGAGAGACACGGATGTGGACAACACGATTTGAGGAGTACCCGGTCAGTGTCCGAGCGCGTCCGCGAGTGTTTAAGGGTCCGGATTTGCCAAGTCCGACTATAGACGCTCTTACTACTAGTACTCTGGCCAAGCCTATTCTGGTACGGAAACTAAACGTATAGCAGGCTAAAGTTCCTTTTTTTTTTTTGCATATATAAAGATCTACACGGGCTAGTCTTCGGTGGTCGGGCACCAGGAACGATGGAAGCAGTAACATTGTCCGCCGACGCCGTCCACGCAGTAGTCTGGCAACGAAGGTCAATCGCCCCGCCAGATGCGCCCGCCGCCGCCAATTGGTCTGCCCTGCCGCAAGACCTCCTGCTGGCCATTATGGCGGCGCTGGAATCTGGATATCCCCAACCTCGTCCGTTCCGGCGCCGTTTGCACGTCCTGGCGCGACGCCTACAACACCTTCTGCCTGCTCTACGCCTGCGACGAATACGGCCCCAACGAGGCCGCCCTGTACTGCCCCTCCACCAGCGCCACCTTCCGCGTCCCCTTCCCCGGCCCGCCGCACGAGAAGCGGGGCTTCGTCTTCTCGTGCCACGGCTGGGTGTTCGCTGCCGATGAAGTCGGCGACCCGTACCTCTTCAACCCCGCCACCGGCGTCCAGGCCGCGCTCCCGCCGGTCAATACGATCATGGTCCGGGTCCGCGGTAAAAACTTCTACGACCATGAAGGCAAGCATGTCTTCGAACTCGACAGTGTCGACGAGAACGGAGACCCGAAAACCGACGTCCTCTGGGCACGAGATTCGGAGTATATCCGGGTCGCCATCTCCCCCGCAGCAGAGGTGACCGCATGCACTGTCCTGATCTTGCACTGCCCGAGTTCGAAGCTCTCGTTCGCCAAGCCGGGCGATAAGCGATGGGCACTGCTCCCCAACTTTCAAACCGGTCGTGTCAGTGATGTTCTTTATAACGATAAGGACGGCCTGTTCTACGTTCTACATAATACTGCCATCAGTGCTGTGGATCTCAATGGGCCTCGGCCGAGGGTGAGGGTGACCATGCGTTCCACAATGATATTGAGGACTGCCGATATGTACCTCGTCATCGCGCCATCGGGCGAACTCCAGGTGTGGAGGATGCGGCATACCATAGATACCCCACTCAAGAATCGCTCGACATATAAAGACATTGTGGACTATGTGATCGATGATGGCATTGAATTGGCAAACAAAAATGGCAGCGACAGGGTTAGTGAAACCGTCATCGATGACCAACACCACATTGACGCTAAGGAGCTGCCTAATAATGAGGTCAACACGACAGAGGTCCTAGTCTTCAAGGTTGACATGGACAGGCAGAAACTGGTAGAGCTTCAGGACATTGGAGACTGCACAATCTTCCTTGGGTTCAATGCCGCTGTGTGCCTCTCGACAAAGGACACAACATTACAACCAAACTGCATCTACCTCACGGACGACTACGACCTTCCATCAAATGAGCGGATGTTGCGGAATGACCTTGGTATCTGGAACATCAAAAAGAGGAGTATGCAGAACCTTGGCGATGCATGGCCAATCATGCATTCTTGGTTAGATTTACCGGCTCCAATTTGGATCACACCAAGTTTAGCTACCGGTGTAGAGAAACAGTACTAGAGGGCTACGGTGTTTCTAGCAACGTAACTGGATTTTTACTGGACAATAAGTCGAAATACCATAGAATTTGCCAAGCTTTGTTCACATAGTTTTACTCGAATCGGAATGTGAGCACACCCTCACTTTTTTTGTACAAAAGGGTGTAGAATGTATCTTGCTTCGAATCCACTTTTCCTTTGTTGATCCATATGTTCTGCTGTTCTTCCATGTACTGAAGCTGGCGTGGTTGTTGACCAGTTTGATCTGATGTTGAAGTTGGATTCGAAGTTGGATTGGCGCCAGGTTCGATCAGGTTAGGAATCAAGTGGTCGGGTTGACGATGCCATCACAACGATGCAGAGGCCGGGGTTATCGTTTTCAACAAGAAGGATGCATACGCTCATTAGTCCAGTCCTGACATGAATCGGCAGCCCTTGATTCACCGACCGACCATATGGTTACTTGCCTACTTGCTCAGCTCTGATCCGGCCTGCTTGGGCGTGGTCGTTGGAGCCTCCGTGCACAAAAGTTGGCGAAGATGAAATAGCCGGTGCAGAGATGACGATGGCGATGGGCCTCTGTTCGTTATTTGCTCGTGCACTCGTGCTAGGATCTAGTATGATGGTCGCAGCCTTTGACGATGCTCACACGTTGGAGATTCATTTTTCGATAAAGGGCGCTTTTATTAACTCCAAATGTAGCATCGAGAGATACAGAACATTAAGAGTATCACCCGGCCTCTGCATAATTAGGATGCACACAGCCAAACACCAACAGTCTGACAAAAGAACGTAAAAAAGCCGACAGTTCGGCAACGGTAGTCCTATAGACCGAGACTATGCCTATGTCGAAATGGATGGTGGACCAATCCGGAGATTCCGCTGCCACCCATGATGGTGAACGCGTTGGAGATTCATGTGTAGAAAGAAAATTCCCTCAAAAAAAAACTGTGCAGAAAGAGAAAACAAGTATGCAACCTTTTTGGGTGTGCAAAAGGATGGCTGGATCGATCATTAATACAACATGGAGCTGGCCGTGTTCAGTGGCTCTTGGCCTAATGCGTTTTCGTTTCGTGAGAACTATTTCTCCTTATGGCAATGCTGTGGCTCGGTAGCATTACCTGGGGAGACTAGACTTAGAACCGCTGACAAACGGGGATTGTGTTAACAGAGGCCAAGGTTTTGCAAATATTTACAGCTTGTATAGAACTTATACCAGCGCTGTTGTAGAAAAAAGTACGGCTAATTCTTTGGTTCTCAGAGCTGTGTCTAATTACTCTTTCGTTAAGAAAGTTGTGATTGCGAGGTATAGATGATCTTAGAATGAAGTACACCCTCCGTCCCATAATACAAGATATTATTACAAAGCGGGTGGGTCTAACTTTTCAAAATGCTCCTTCAAGGTTGTATTTGTTTATGACCAACAGCATTAATAAGATTAGGCTACAGAATACCACTCAGAAAATAAACTCTTTCCACCATATTATGCGGGCAAGAAACTCTCACATCTATAATCAGGTGTGTTCTACCTAGAAATATCTCAGGGAAACAAAACGAGAACTTGCATAGGTTTTATAACCTCTGCATAGTGCCACAAGTTATACTGAATTAACGTAATAAGAACCAAGACCATGTGCAAACCTTATACAAAAACCTACCAACAGATGGCTGTTCAGTTAGCGTAAAACTAAGCCCCGTGAAACAAAGCCTTTACTCATCCTCTCTTCTGAGCATTGTGCCTGATATCTGAACGTATGCCATCTGAGTGTAACCGTTGAACACTGAAGCGTCCAATCTACTCAGGCCAATTCTTTGAAACAAGCCATGGCGTCCATCTTCAATGATGGGATCGGATGCGCGGGCTGGGTCATATCTTGTCTGGTGAGTTAAGGACGGACCAGCAACAGGAGGTAGTTCCCAATACAGATCCAACACAGACTCAACAAGCCTGCTGTTCTGGAAATGCTCTTTGTGTGAGATGGCCTCATTGCTATGGTTGAAATTGTCACGCATGTAACCTCTGACTCCCCACCATGCATCATCCTTTCCACATAGTTCATCTATGTCCACAGCCTTCCCCCAAAACTTCATTCGTTCCGACCTTAATCTTGCTTCGTCACTATCCCAGAAGCAGCTATGTCCACCGCCTTGCATGTATAAGAGTGGTATAATTAGTTTTGGCAATAGTGGATGTCTGCCTTCTGTTAGTTTCACCGCAAGGAATCTTCAAGAGAATATTACTACCCAGCTAAGACATTGCGAGAACATGTTCAAATGGGAAAGTATAAATTGTATTACCCCAAACTTCGTTTGTACTATAAACATTAGATTAGAAAACATTCAAAATACCAAGGAGGTATGTTAAATATTAGGAAAACATAGTACCCACTACTTGCTTGCGACAAAAAACATACAGTATGGAACATGAAGTAGTTGCCATGAAAAGAGTACTACTCCCTCCTTCCCAAAATATAAGGCGCGCTTGACTTTGCACGGTCTTTGATGCATGACTTTGACCATTAATATATACTCCCTCCGTCCGGAAATACTTGTCGTAGAAATGGATGAAAATAGATGCATCTATAACAAAAATACGTCTAGATACATCCATCTCTCCGACGAGTATTTCTGGACGGAGGGAGTACTAAAATACATGAATTGAACATGTATTAATAGTATCATCGTATTTGTCTTGCAAAACAATTCTATTTCATATGCCTTCATAATAATTTTGTAGGCACACAATAAGTGAAAATTATAGTCAAAGTTGTGCGATGAAGACCAAAAAAGTCAATGCGCGCCTTATTTTCTGGGAAGGAGGGATTATATGGTATGACCATACAGATATAATTTTCAAACTGTGGTGGTCCAAGGTTTTTATGTGTGGTATACCCTTCACAAGGCGCAAGGACCAACTTGGAGCAGATTAGACTGCAGCAGAGGAAGGGCATGTTCAGTAGTGGAGCTTAGTGGAGATCAACCTGGGCCCATGAACGGGCTCTTGCGAGTGTCAGAGCATGTAACCATGTATAAGAAGTGATGGTTAGCTTCATAGATGTGCTTAAGAATGTCTATCACTTCTAAGCACCTCTTAAGTTGGAGAGCATCTTATTTAGGTTACTATTCTCTACTCGAAATGCAACATGATGATACCATTTATAATTATATGATTATAAGAGATAGACAAGAATTCTTCTAAGCACCTCTTAAGTTGGAGAGCATCATATTTAGGTTACTACTCCCTCCGTCCGAAAAAGCTTGTCCCAAGCTTGTTCATCAAATGGATGTATCTAGCACTAACTTGATGCTAGATATATCCATTTGAGGGACAAGCTTTTTTGGACGGAGGGAGTATTATCTACTTGAAATGCAGCATGATGATACCATTTATAATTGTATGATTATAAGAAATAGACAGGAATTCTTGACAATGATGAAGACCAGACAACATATTGCAGAAGACACATGAAATAGTTTCAAACACCATATATGCCTCAGTAAGAAAAGACTTAAAAAACATGAAAACACAACTATACCCAATATCTACTTAGCCAATACCGTATATGCATTTGATAAGAAAACATTGTTAAAAGTGGAAAAACAATAATCACTGACACACAAATATGGTAATCATGTCCAAAGCTTTTACCTTAAAAAAAGAGTGGTAGGTAGGAAATCATATATTATGTGTGTGATACTAATGTATATCACTCAAAGCAAATCAAGTAGATAACAAGTACTGGCAATTAAAACAGAAGTAACTAATTACCTAATCTAAAGTGAGGTCATATTACAAAGACAAGCTTACGCTACGCAAGTGATGCTAACAATATAAACATCTCAATTCAAGTACTCCCTCCGTCTAGGTGTGTAAGTCATCTTACATTGCGCACTGTGACCAAGGTGGAGGGGGAAACGAGAGAACTTAATGTGTTTTTACTAATTAATAACAATGCATGCAACGAACTGACCAATGCATGTCGTGTTTGGTAGTCTCAAATCATTTAAAGCATGCATGATCCACATCTCTTATTGGTTGATATGTCACGAAACAAGAAACGAGATGAGAGTTAATGTACCGCGCCTAAGTGTTTTGGGATTATTTGGTTTTCGTAAGATGACTTACACACCTAGACGGAGGAAGTAACAAAGGTACATGCAACATTTGATACATATTGAAGACATAGAATGTACAAAGGTGGCGAGGTCACACTTACACACCTCTGATGTGTGATTGATCACATATCTGTCTCAAGGAATAATGGTCGCCTGTACCAGTGTCATAGTTGTCCTCAAATATGAGATGCCGGAATCCAGCTTTGTGTGCCTGCTTTAACCTGCACATAATAGGTCATGGACTAATTGTAAATTCGAATTGATATGCAGATAAAAATCAAGAATATACAAATAGTGCTGCTATGGTGCTGCAAAACAATACGATACTTACTTACTTACGAAGCCTTTTATCCCAAACAAGTTGGGGTAGGCTAGATATGAAACCCTTTCACGAGGACTTCCCAGGAGGTCACCCATCCTAGTACTACTCTCGCCCAAATGGGTTTCATACCCAAAAGACTGGCTAGTTTTTACGTTGGCTCGCCAAGCCTATCACAACCCTTAGATATGAAACCCTTTCACGAGGACTTCCTAGGAGGTCACCCATCCTAGTACTATTCTCGCTCAAATGGGTTTCATACCTATGGGACTGGCTAGTTTTTACGTTGGCTCGCCAAGCCTATCACAACCCTCCTCCTTTACCCGGGCTTGGGACCGGCTATGCCTAGAAGACATAGGCGGAGTTTGCAAAACAATACGATGTGATATATAAATTCAAGCTGGACATCTGGGCCTTGTTTGTGAGCTAATTATAAGGATTTTGCTTACAAGAACAGAGCAGGTAGAAAATATTACGGATAGGATATAATTAAAAAAATCAACATCAGCAAAAAAAATCTACAGGAAGAATTTACCTCTTCAGCTCATTTTGGTGGTCATCAAAGAAAACAAGCACCTTGCTGGGATTAGAAATGCCATGCTTCATCAACAGTTTTTCCCAATCGACACTTCCAAAGTCAATAAAATCCTTCCCAGCCAGATAAGTGCAGTTTCCATCAACATACGCAGGTCCCTTCTTAAGATATTTCTCAGGGTGTCTGGGTGTGAGAGATATAATCCTAGTGTTTGGCATGGCCTGACGCAAAACCCAAGTTGAGTGCCCCTTGAATGCGCCACTCTCAATCATCAGGTTTGGCTTAAGCCATCGAGCCATAAACCAAAGCCCAAAACTGTGGTCAAATCTCATTCCATGCATGTTATTCTTGATAGGGCGTGTCTGATAGATTGGCACAAATTCTTCCAGTCCATTAAGTAAATCTTTCGAAGTCCATTCCACTGTCTTCCCAGTTTTGGATCTGCCTTTTGTGCAGAAAAGGTATAAGGTAGTCTAATGAATAATGATGTTCTGTATAATGCATTTATTATTTGAATAAATTATGCAGGTGTGAAGAAGTTCATGAAACAATAACCACACCTTACCAAAAATACCTATCAACTCATAGAGAAATATAATCGTTCTCACTATTAACAAATTATACAGCAGATACCAACTTAAACACCCACTCACTGGTGGCAGCTAAGATGATCTTATTGGGCTACAGTTGGAGGAAAACAAACAAATAGAACTACAGTTGATCATGATTCCGTGCTTGCTCCTCTACAGAACTAGTGGAATGATACCCCTCTATAGGACAAATTTGTACAGCCGAAACTTCTGCACCTTATAGGGATGACTGAATTATGCATCCCGAGCAGCTTACAAAATTATAGAACTAATAAGTTGGCCATTCCCGGAGTAAAGTATCGAGCAATTTGTATAATAACACTCAGAATTTCAGGTGAATCTGCAATGTACCAAGAACAAAGCTAACCCACACTTTACTGTCACTCTTAACTAAATTACCATATCCACAAGCATATAGCAGTAGGAATAAGGTTGACATCACAAAAGCGACAAATAAGTTGCCACCAAACATTGGCAAACTACAGGTTTATATCTGACATGGACATCATATAATCGTTCGAAGGAGGAATTTATTAGCTGGCAAGAGTGCGACCGGACTAGTCCAACAAAGACGGAACTGGATCTAATTCGCATGGAAACAACAGAGGCGCGAGGGCTTACACGAGGGGACGCCGAGGGATCCGAAGTCGGAGGCCGCGGCGGCGTCAGGGAGGGAGAGGAAGCGCGCATCGAGGCGCAGCGGCGGGCAGTCGGTCCGGGGGAAAGCTCGGCCGGCGAGGAAGGCAGCGGCGGCGAGGGCGAGGAGGAGAAGCGAGGCGGCCGCATAGTAAGGGTAGTGGAGCCGGGCGTAGGCCGCGGCGACGAAGGCAGGCTGCGCCTTCCGGGTTTTGGACTCGTCGACGTCGTCACCGGCGTTGGTGGCCGGTGACGACGAGGAGGCACCGGCGGTGCGGGCCGAGAGGCCCGTGTCGTGCATATCGGCGGGACGGTAGGGGGACTGAGATACAGTGTCCGGTTCGGGAACGAATGTGGGTCGGTTCTAGTCCTCTCTTTGGTAGGGGTAATTTGGAGACATGAAATGGTTACCTTTTGTTCATTTCATAATTTTTTATGTACGGAAGATGAGATTATATTGCAGAAGAAGAAAAATTATCAACCGCAAACACATTCATGAACATTGAATGGGATTTCAGCCACAAAAATTTGCTCGGAATCAATGTATATCACTTTTCTGGTACATATTCATGGCAGGATTCGTCAGCTTCGAGGCTTTCGAGGAGCGCCGCCAGCATCAAGCCTCCTTCTTGCGGGATTCTTAGCCATGCTTCGTCAAAACTGTATCAGAAATTGGCGAAGTCGCACAGCGCTGGACACCCCAAGGATCTCGTGGTCTGCATCGGCTTCCTTGCTACCTCGCCCTTGCCAGATCCGTCGCCACCTAACATCTGCATGTTGCCCCTTCTGCCGCAGTACATCCCTTCCCCCAACGAGACGTCGCCCTGCCTTTCTTTCGCGTGAGCGACCACTGCTGCTTTTTCCTTCGATCCTAGCCTTGCGCCACAAGCTGCCCCCTCGCTACACCATGCCTCTCATCCTGAGTTGCCACAGTTACTAGTCGCCTTCTTGCCAGTGCCCGTCCCCTTCCCGGTTCGACCACGACAATCCCGCCCTGTCCAGCCCAAAGGATCACGCTAGCCCTCACCTCCTTCTCCTTCCTCTCATCAGATCGTTGGACGAGGGGAAGACGAGGGACATGAGTGTGCTGGCTGTGAAAGACGACGGGAGGGTGGTGGATGGAGTGTGGCTTGGTCGAGGGGGAGAAGGTGAGGGACATGAGGTGTTCCGTGTGGTCCCTCTGATTTGGAGGTATGATCACATTTCGGGTCTAGGGAGAATATGTCATTCCAAGGAACGAGTGGGTTCCGGTTCCTCAACCTAATCAAACACGACGACCCTTGGGTGTGAAACAGGCCCACTACATTCCACCTGATGACCTGAACCAAACACACCCTAAAATAAGGGATTGTAAATTTGGAAATACAATTGGTCGGGGTCCCATTGCGGGAGTGGCCGAGTGCCCAAGTCGGAATGACGAAATTTTTTTGCAGGGATCCGATCGAAATAAAGAATGTGCTCGGAAAGAATGGATACATGTTGGGCGTGCAATCTTGCATATATCTTTTTTTTAAAGGAGGCATATGTCGTACTTTAATGGACTAATGGCAACTCCAACGCAGATCATCAAATGTTCGCGGACAACCGGGTGGGGAGGCCATTCAACCAAAGTCACCAAATGTCAGTCTATGGACCGGACTCCTTCCTTTTGACATGGGTATTGAGATCAATGGCAGTTTATCCATGCATTGAAATAGTTGTAAACATATGCAATCACAATAAAAAGCACCAGATGTTCAATGAGATTTTACATCCATCGATTCCAAAAGCTCACAGTCTGGTTGCCAATGCCAAAGGCCTCAATTTCAGCCTCCATTTGCGCAAAACGCTTCAACATGGTAGCATGACAATCTTGAGCATACTTCGCCGCTTCGAGATCCAAGTTTGCCGCCTTCACAAGAGAATTATTTCTCTCTTCAAGTGGCAAGGGATGAAAAAGTTCATCAAGTCTCAAGTATAGTCCTGCTTGGTGTGTCAGCAAGCTAAGCCAGAGAGAGTTCTGCATCCTGGATTGTTATCTCCTCTGCCAGTACCTACTAAAGCTTGGGACACAGTGTCCATGGATTTTATATCAGGTCTTCCTACATCCTTCCAATATGATTGCATACTGGTGGTGATTGACAAGTTCTCTAAGTATGGCCATTTCATTTCTCTCTCACACCCCTTCACAGCTCAGAAAGTGGCTGAAGTTTTCATAGATAATGTGTATAAGTTGCATGGTATGCCCAGGTTGATAATCTGTGATAGGAACCCCATTTCACTAGCTCCTTCTGGCAACTGCTTATATCAAGAACTGGAGCAGAACTAAATATGAGTACAGCATATCACCCAGAGACTGATGGGCACACTGAAAGAGTAAATCAGCAAATTGAGTGCTTCTTGAGGTGTTTCATCAGTGCTCATCCTACTAAGTGGAGCAAGTGGCTGTCACTCTGTGAATTCTGGTACAATACCAACTGGCATTCCGCACTGAATAATTCACCCTTTGAGATCATTTATGGACAGACTCCTTGGTTCTTTGGAATATCTGCTTCTGATACGATTGCTCCAGTAGATATCCAATCCTGGCTGGACTCACAGCAATTGATGATTGATTCAGTCAGACATCATTTGTTGCATGTACAACAGAGGATGAAGCACCAGGAAGATAAGAAACGAACAGAAAGATTTTTTGCCGTTAATGATCTCATGTTCCTTAAACTACAGCCCTATGTGCAATCGGCAGTCGTCAGAAGAGCTAACCATAAGCTATCCTTCAGGTTTTTTGGTCCTTACAAGATCATAAAAAAGATTGGAGAAGTTGCCTACCGACTGGAGCTGCCTCCTAACAGCCGTATACACCCAGTGTTCCATGTGTCCCAGCTTAAAAAGTTCATTCCGCCAACAACTCAGGTACAAGCTCAGTTACCTTCTCCTACACCCATTCTGCAAGTGCCTATGCAGGTTCTGGATCACCGCGTTCGTCAATCTGGGCGGAAGACAGTTATGCAAGGTTTAATTCTCTGGAGTGGCGGTACGCCAGCTACTGCTACTTGGGAGGACCTGGACTCATTGAAGCAAGAATTTCCGCGCGCTCTGGCTTGGGGACAAGCCGGTTCACAAGGAGGGGGGATGTCAACATCGCCAAGGAAGGGACTGAACCACGGTTCAGTCAGAGCAAGTTGTTGCCAATCAAGGCCCTGTAGCGGATCCGACAACTAAAGATGGCGCGGAAGATTTCAAGCGAGGTGATGGACTGGCCCGACGGCCCAAGCGAGCGACCAAACCACCGCGTTGGCTCAAGGACTACAGCTTGGCCCGTTAACCGTGTTAACGGTCACTTGTTTAAATAGGCATCGCTCTCTCTCTATAACAGTTGGCGAGGAATTGGATGACGGCTTCAGCCGGTGTAATCGGATAGCTGTGAGGGTGGATGGGTGGCTAGCTACCGAATACTTTTCCCCAAATTCAAATTTGAATCCCTAATCTTCCCAGATCCAAGTGAGCTGCTTACAGATGAAAAATTGCTTGCAAAAAGCCACGCTCTCTGTGTTGGAAAAAGAAATGCTCTCCTCGCTGTAGTTGCAGGAATCAGAAATTCAAGGCTGCTTCAAAGTGTGCGGCAACGTGAAGGACCAAGCGAGCTCTTAGGCCCTGTTCGGAGAACCTCAACTCCACAACTCCACTCCCGGATTTGGTGGAGTTGCAGTTGAAAACCGCGGAGCAGCTATTTCCTGACTCCACAGCTCCTGGAATTTCGTGGAGCTGGTGGAATTCCGAATAGGCCTTTAGTCTCCTTCCCGTGATCTACTTTGGTTTCTCCAATATAGTCTCCTTCTATCAATTCAGGTTGGTTGGGGGAAAAGATCACATGCAGGCTATGTTCGGTTAACACCACACCCCGCAGGGATCAGGCCCAAACCCCGCGGATGTTCGTGGATTTCGCCCCGGCTGGGGTCAGATCTCGGTCTGGCTTATAACAACCTTCGCTTAGACCCGGCGTGGATCACGCCCCTCCCAAATCCCTTCCAAATCGCGCGGAAGCCGCCGGGATATAACCCACGCGTCTCACCCTGCGAAAACAAACCTCGTCTCTCTATCTTTCCCGAAACGGTTACACGCTCTCTCTCGGTTTCGTGGCTGATAGGAGGGAGGAGATCTCGGGAGGGAGTAACCGAACTGAATTTCATAGCAAGGGATTTGTGAGGAGGGTGTTGGCGGGGGGTGGGTGACATGGGGGGATTCACCCAATCCCTGCAGGGATTGATTCCTCGTGGGGAAGGAAACCACAACAACCGAACATAGCCGAAAGGATAATTAAATTCTTGTGCGGAAAGTTGGCAGGAAGCACAACAAAGAGCTTGATGTTCTCGTGTAGTGTGCGTGACCACGGGACTACCACCGGTGTAAAGGTCAAGTAATTTAGGTTGGTGCACGGAGAAAAGATGACATGAAAGGAAAGGTTTTCAATTCCTCCGCAAAATGTTGGCGGAACAGAACCCTCTACAAATCAAAGAGGCAAGAGAAATATACTCCCTCCGTTCCTAAATAATTGTCTTTCTAGCCATCTCAAATGGACTACAACATACAGATGTATGTAGACATGTTTTAAAGTGTAGATTCACTCATTTTGCTTCGTATGTAGTCACTTGTTGAAATCTCTAGAAAGACAATTATTTAGGAACGGAGGAAGTAATTGACTATCACCGATGCTAATAGACGTGAGGGTAGATGCTAACAGCAAGAAGCTCCGCACCAGAAGCAAGCCCAACACTTATATTAGTGCTGACCTGAAGGGTGGCACTACAAGCAAGCTGAGAGAACTGGAAACTGCTTCAGCGTCTATTTTTAGCATTTCGGTAGCGAGTGCACGTTTGTCACCCTGCAAAAACCGAGTTAGCTATGTACTCCTCCAGACTTTCAGATCGGTGCGAGCCGCGGATACGCGGCGCACACTCACCTGGGGGCCAACGACAGGGGAATATGAAGAAGCATCCGCCGGGCCGTCCCCGTCGGCGCCGATCGAAGTGCTGGAAACGCGCTGCAGTTTCTCTCTCGTCCGCGGCCGTACCCGAGCGCGTCGGCGCGAAGAAACATGACATAGACGGTCACTCGGTCGCTTTTCCGGCGGACGCTTGCGATACACCTCCGACTCCTGCCCGCTCGCCTTTTTCCTCAGGTCGAACGATCAAACGCTCGCCCTAGTTGCATCTTCCGTCCGTCGATGGAGCAGCAAAGCCTCCGTAAATAACGCTCACGCGCGACCTGCTCTGCTCCCCATAACTATTTTTCTGAAATTGTAATGTTCTGAATGCATATCAGCATATGCACTGCACGGGACGCGACTTGCCTGCTCTGCTTGGTCGCGTGCGTGCCAGGCGAGCGAGCGAGCTTCGGTCTCTTGTCCGTCCATATGAACAATCACTCTGATTTCTCGGGTTTGTCGTTGGGCCGTTCCATTCGGGTTCGTTCGGTGACAAAAGTTGGCAGGAACCCCAACAAATCCAAGAGCTCTCTTTCCAGCGCCGCGTACATATATGCAACATTTGCAACAACCCATATGTACATGCGTAGCGGGACGTTATAGAAGGAGCAAAGGATACGAGACCCCTCACCCGCACCGCACTGCAAAGCAACTTTCCATCGGCTCTCACATTCTAAGCAAATTTCATCTTCTTGCGTAAGGGTCCGAGTAAGCAAGGCCACACGCACCGCCTGCCCTGTCAATCACAGCAGGAAAATCCTCCGAGGCGTAGTCGCTGTTGCTGAACTCCCGAATCGATCTCAAGTACTTGACACCAAAACTCACGGACATGAACGCGTGACGAGAAATCCTAACCTCGCGGCCCCAAAAGGTCGGCAGCCGGCAGAAATCTATACCGGGCTTTCATCGAGTCCATGGATCAGAACCCAAAAGACCATCTTGACGATCTATCGAGGGTCACATCTGCTGGGATCACATCATCCTCCACGCCGCCACTTGGCGGTACGAAGCAGCATGAGAACGAGGGCGACACATGAAGACTTTATTCCATGCCGGTGGGGCCGTAGTTGTCTTGCCACCATCAATCGGAGACAAATCATAAACTATTTCTATCCCTGCCACTACCGAAGCCCTGGTGTCCCCGCCCACACCCTTCATGGTGCGATGGAAAGAGGGGAGGAGTCCCGTGGTCAGCCCACGCACATTCGTGCGGGGATGAGAGAAGGGTAGATAGGTCGCCGCCATATTCGCCTAGTTTAAGTGCATCTAGTGCCCCTTAATGATTTTGTTGAATTGAAGACTTATAGGTTAAGGGACTAATGTGTTTATGAGTGTACACAGGTCTATAAGTCTATGGGGAGTTTGATATTTACAGAGAAAGTCGGCCCCTAAAAATGAATATCTTCGACTGAAGATTTTGGTATTCCTGAAGACTTTCATGAATACTTTGAAAGTGAAGAAATTGGTGTGTCCGTGAAGACTTGATATTCATGCAAGGAATACGAAGCTTGAAGACTTTCGTTTTCATAGTTTTATTTTTCTCTTTCTTGAGTCATAGGAAACACCGTACTGTTAAAGGGGGTCGAGGAAATACTAAGGAAAAATTTTCATGTGATGCTCAACTCAAAATCCTACACCTACCAATCCCTTCGAGTGAAGCCATTGGAAATCTCATACAGTTCAGTCAATTTCTTCAGTGACAGAGACGGAGTTCTTCTGGTCGTTGAGGAATTTGTTCTGACTGAGAAGTTAGGAATTCGCCAGTGCGGATTGCCTACACAGTGAGGAACATGATAGCCCTGAGAAATTTGAGAGTCAAATTTCCGACCGTTGCTGTGCTGCGTGCCAGCTGTCCCAAAACGTCTTATCATGTCGGGCTGCTCCCTAGGCTATAAATAGCCGCCCCCTACAACCACTAGCTGGTTGGCTGCTCCGAGAGAAACTGACACTTGTCATTTGAGAGCAACCCATCCTCTGAGGACTTTGAGCGAAAATCATCGAGTGATGAAAAACCCAAACCCAACACCCGCAAACTCAAAGTGATTGAGCATTACTGAAGAGATAGATCCTGCGTGGATCCGACGCTTGTTACCTTTAAAGACTGTGCTTCTTCCAGACGGTTAGGCGTCATCGTCTAGAGCATCCAAAAGGAATTGTGGATTGCCGAGTGACCGAAGTCTGTGAAGGTTTGGAAGTCGCCTAAAGACTTACCACGAGTGATTGGACGAGGTCTGTGTGACCTTAGTTCAAGGAGAATACGGTGAGGACTTGGTGTCCTGAGCTGCGTGCTCAGCGACTAGGTGTCCGGGACTGTGTGTCCTCGAGTTTAAATACTCAGCCGCTCCAACCAGACGTACAACTGAGGCAGCAGTTGGAACTGGTCTACCAAATCATTGTCTTCACCAACCTTACTGGTTCTATTTCCTCAACTCTTTCATTTCCTCATTACTGTGTTGAGTTATTGTTCATATCTGTGTTTGAAGACTTTGACTGAAGACTTTCTCAATTTCCTCAGTTCAATTTCTTCAGTCTGTTTGTCTTCATCTTGTGTTATCCTGTGTTTACGCTTTCTGTACTCCGTGTTTGTCTTCATTTCATCATGATGACCATGTGTGTATTCTGTCATGCTTACTTCTGAGTACTTATTCCGCTGCAAGTAGTTCTTCGCTAAGGAATTTCCTCATCGGCAAATTCCTCAGTGAAGAATTCATAAAAATCGCCTATTCACCCCCCCCCCTCTAGTTGATATAACGCACTTTCAATTGGTATGAGAGCGAGGTACTCCCTTGTTCTGTGTGATTTTGGTTTAACCACCTGGAGTTCTACTTATGTCGACCGCAGGTATGATCAAGGTCTCTGCTGGGTGTCCTACCTTCGATGGCACGGACTACCCCTACTGGAAGAATAAGATGCGAATGCATCTTGAAGCAATTGACAACGATCTCTGGTACGTTGTGGAAAATGGTGTTCCCCTCAGTCACACGTTCCCTGAATGCTGCTGATGTGAAGAGATTCAAGCAACTCGATTCTCAAGCGAAGAATATCATAAGTGGTCATCTGAGTAAAGGGCAGTATGGTAGAGTGAGTGCTTTGGAAACTGCTAAGCTTATCTGGGATAGGCTCTCCAAAGTAAACGAAGGAGTCTCAACTCAACGTGACTCTCGTGTTGACGTTCTTCGCAATCTCTTCACCCGCTTCAAAATACTCGACAATGAAAATGTTCAGCAGACCTTCGATCGCCTCACTGATATCTCAAATGAGCTTCAAGCGCTCGGTGCCACTGACATCACCGACCATGAGGTGGTGAAGAAATTGCTGAGATCACTCGATTCGTCATTTGACACTCTGGCACTGATGATTCAAGAGCGTGCTGATTACAAGTCACTAGATCCCGCTGATATCCTCAAGAGGCTAAATACTCATGAGTTCCAGCTTACTGAAAAGAGAGATCTCTATGGTCCAAGCTATGGCAGAACACGTGCCCTGAAGGCCAAGGCAGTGTTTGAATCTGAATGTGAAGATTCTGGTAGTAGCCTTGGTGATCCTGAAGAATTGAGCCAGGAGCTAGCACTGCTCGTGAAGAAGTTCCAGAAATTCTTAAGACGTGGTCGCTTTGGAAAATCTTCAAGGAGCAGTGATTCCTCATCAAGTGACTATAAGAGAAGGCTATGCCAAAAATGCAAGAAGCCTGGTCACTACATTCAAGATTGTCCTCAGTGGGACAAGGAACTAAAGAAGAAGAAATACAAGGATTACAGTTCTGATGATGCCAAGAAGAAGAAGAAATCTTCAAAGTCTTCATCATCAAAATCCTCGAAGTCTTCATCCCACAAGAAGAGCAGCTCCAAAAAGGCTCGGGCATTCATTGGCAAGGAAATGGATTCTGAGGCTGAATCTGAGGATAATGAGGAAGAGGAGGCATCCGAGGAGTCTGAGTCAGGTGTGGCAAGCCTAGCTCTTGCTACCGCATTTGTCAGCAAGTCTATCTTCAACTCTGAAGAAAATGGCAACACCAACAACGCTGATGAAGGCAATGACAACTACGCTCCCACCTATTGCTTCATGGCAAAGGCTGCTAAGGTAACTAAATACCCCTCCTTTGAATCAAGTGAGGATGAATCTGATGAAAATCTTAAGCCTAGCTACTCTAAACTTGCTAAGATTGCTGTGAAACAACAAAAGGCTATTGAAAAACTTCAAAACATGCTAGACAAAAGTGATGATATGTTGGGTGATGAAATGGACCGCACTAAAGACTTAACTGAAAATCTTCAGAGACTTCAGTCTAAGTTTGACAACCTTCAAAGTCATCATAAAACTCTCTTAACTGATCACGAGAAGCTTTCTTATGAATTTATTCAAAGAAAGCAAGATCTTGAGAAGCTAAGAGTGAGTTATGAAAATCTTCAGAAGGAGCGCGATTCATTACTTGCTTAACAAATCAGCGCTACTCAGGAAGAATTTGATCCTCCATGCTTAAAGTGCATTGAACGTGAATCTGCTAATTCTTCACCTGAATGTTCAAATGCTTCAAATGTTACAAATTATTCACCTGCCTCTGCTATCACTAATTCCTCATCTGAGGACATTGCTAGTATCACTGACAATGCAGGCTGAAGGAATTGTATATGACAGGCATGTACAAAAGCCTCAAAGGGCATCAGACTCTTTGTGATGTGCTTAAAGAGCAGATCCTCAACAGAAACCCTAGGAAAGAGGGTATTGCCTTTGAGAGGAAACTCAATGCTGATGGAACATATTGGAAGCCTGAGCAGTACCCCAAAACCTCATGGGTTGCTGCAAAGGGACCTCCAGTCGATCCATCTAACTTATCTGGCTTTACGTGTGAATCTCCTCATTCTTCTGATGAGTCATTTGACTCCAACTATAAACTGTTCAAAAATCAGAATGGTGAAGTATTTGCTAGATATGTTGGCACTAACTGCAGGAACGGTTCCCCTATGAAGAAAATCTGGGTTCCCAAAAGTTATGTTGAAAGTCTTCAGGTGAATGTCCTCATGACACCACCAGTGAAGAATAGGAACCCCAGATCAAACTCCTCATACGGACCAAATTCCTCACATGGATCAAATTCCTCAAAAGGATCAAAATCCTCATATGAACATCATCGTGCTAACAACTCTGTTTCGCAGGGTAGAGCTAAGGGCTATGAATATGTGCATTATTCTTCAAATCATTATGTTCATAAGTCCTCGAAGAATTTCTCTCCTTATTCATATGCTTACCCTAACCCCTCTTATGTGAAACGAAGTGGACTGGCGTCCATGCAACCTTTCTCATATGGTGCTCGCAGAGTGATGAATTCTTTGCCACCCCTTCAGATGTGGGTGGTGAAGAAAAAGAACTAATCTCTTATGCAGGGTCAGGTCTCCAGTCGTGCTCAAAACGACTGAAAAATTTGCTGGAGACCTGAACAGTGCCTGATAGGACGCAGGCTAATCATGATGAAATGAAACTTCATTTCACACGTCCTCACACTGCTTATCTGTGCTATTGCTTGATGAAATTGAACTGATGATACTGATGTCATATTCTTCACTGATGAAGTATATGAGTTTGTAAGCTGCACTAATTCATCTGCAGGATGATCAACCCAAAGCAAATGAGTGGGTCCTCGATAGTGGATGTACAAATCACATGACTGGTGACAAGAATCTATTGATGGATGCTCCCTTAAGACCGTCACGTCTGAAGCATATCATCTTCGCTGACAAAGGCAAAAGTCAGGTATTGAGTCTAGGTAAGGTTGCGATCTCTAAGGACATACACATGGACCAAGTCATGCTTGTCGAGTCCTTAGGATACAACCTCATGCCTGTCTCGATGCTTTGTGATCTTGATATGGTTGTTGTCTTTGGCAAGTATCGTTGTGTTGTGATCATGGAAGCTGACAATTCCAAAGTCTCCGAAGGCTTTAGGAGAGGAGACTTGTACATTGTTGATTTCTCTACAGGACCACAGCCTGCCGTGTGCTTACTTGCAAAAGCTTCACAAGGCTGGCTATGGCATCGACGACTTGGTCATGCTGGTATGAGGAATCTGCACACGCTCGCGAAGAAGAAGCATGTCATTGGCATTGAGAATGTCAAATTCCTCAAGGATCACTTATGCGGAGCCTATGAAGCTGGGAAGATGACTAAGTCCAAGCATCCAGCGAAGACTATCATGACCACCACTCGACCATTTGAATTGCTTCACATGGATCTCTTCGGTCCTAATCATTATTCTGCTGTGACTAATGATGCATCTCTATATGGCTTTGTTATTGTTGATGATTATTCTCGTTACACATGGGTACACATTGTTACTTACAAACATGAAGTGCAGGAAGTCTTCAAACGATTTTCCTCGAGGGCTTCAACCAACTTTGGTGTGAAGATCAAGCACATCAGGAGTGACAATGGAACTGAGTTCAAGAATTCCGGTCTTAATGACTATCTCGATGAACTTGGTATTACTCATGAGTTATCTGCTCCCTATACTCCTCAGCAAAATGGCGTCGTGGAGCGCAAGAACAGAACTCTTGTTGAGATGGCTCGCACTATGCTTGATGAATACAAAACGCCTCATCATTTTTGGATTGATGCAATTGATACTGCGTGCCACATCATCAACAGAGTATATCTTCACAAATTCTTCAAGAAGACTGCCTATGAACTCCTCACTGACAAGAAACCAAATGTGAGTTATTTCAAAGTCTTCGGTGCTAAATGTTGGATTAGAGATCATCATCACAATGCTAAATTTGCACCGAAAGCACATGAAGGTTTTATGCTTGGTTACGAAAAGGGCTCCACACCTACAGAGTCTTCAACATCGCTCTTCACAAGATTGTTGAAACTGTATATGTGCGGTTCGATGAAACTAATGGCTCGCAAAGAGAGTACCTACCTTCTGTGATAGATGAACCAGCACCTGAGGATTCTATCAAGTTCAAGGCTACTGAGGATGTCATTCCTACCGAAGAATCTACTGAAGAATTCATTTCAGAACACGATGATCGTCGAGCTAATGCACCTGAGGAAAATGCTAAAGAAAATGGTGCTGAAGAAAATGCTGATCAAATTCCTCGACGACAACCAGCTCATCCTCGCATTGCAAAAGAAGTGCAAGTTGAAAAGATCATCGATGCCATTGAAGCACCAGGTCCTCTCACCCGCTCAAAAGCTTCACATTTATCTAAATTTTGTGGGCACTATGCTTTTGTCTCTATCACAGAGCCCACTAAGGTAGATGAAGCATTTCTGGAGCCTGAGTGGATTCAGGCCATGCAAGAAGAATTACAGCAGTTCGAGCTCAACAATGTCTGGGAACTGGTCAAATGTCCAGATCCTTGCAAGCATAATATCATTGGCACAAAGTGGATCTACCGCAACAAGCAAGATGAAAATGGCCTTGTGGTGAGGAATAAGGCACGACTTGTAGCTCAAGGCTACACACAGGTTGAAGGAATTGATTTCGATGAAACTTTTGCACCTGTTGCTAGACTTGAGGCTATTCGCATATTACTTGCTTATGCTAACCATCATAATATCACTTTATATCAAATGGATGTGAAAAGTGCATTCCTCAATGGTAAGCTTGAGGAAGAAGTATATGTTGCTCAACCCCCAGGTTTTGAAGATCTAAAGAATCCTGACAAAGTCTTCAGACTCAACAAGGCCCGCCTCAAGCAGGCCCCTCGGGCGTGGTATGATACTTTGAAGGAATTCTTCGTGAAGAATGGCTTCACACCCAGTTCACTCGACCCTACTCTCTTTACTAAATCTTATGATGGTGAACTGTTTGTGTGCCAAATATACGTTGATGATATTATCTTTGGCTGTACTGACCAACGTTATAGTGATGAATTTGCCTATATGATGAGTGAAGAATATCAAATGTCTATGATGGGAGAGTTGAAATTCTTCTTAGGTCTTCAAATTCGTCAACAGCACAATGGCATATTCATATCTCAGGAGAAATACCTCAAGGATGTTCTGAGGAAATTCGGCATGCAAGATTGCAAAGGAGTCAAAATTCCTATGCCCACGAATGGCCATCTATGCACTGATGAAAATGGTATTGACTTCGATCACAAGGTATACCGCTCCATGATTGGTTCTTTATTGTACTTATGTGCATCTAGGCCAGATATAATGCTTAGTGTTTGCATGTGTGCCCGATTTCAAGCTACACCGAAGGAATCACACCATAAGGCTGTGAAGCATATTCTTCGATATCTAGCTCACACACCAACACTAGGACTATGGTACCCCAAGGGCTCTACTTTTGATCTCATGGGATATTCTGACTCTGACTATGCTGGTGATCGTGTGGACCGCAAGTCAACATCTGGTACTTGTCATTTCCTCGGACGATCTTTGGTCAGTTGGTCCTCGAAGAAACAAAACTGCGTATCACTATCTACTGCTGAAGCTGAGTACATTGCTGCCGGTTCTTGCTGTGCTCAATTGTTATGGATGAAGCAAACTCTCAAGGACTACGGCATCAACATGAAGAATGCGCCTCTCTACTGTGACAATGAGAGTGCCATCAAGATTGCTCACAACCCAGTTCAGCACTCGAAGACAAAGCACATTCAGATTCTTCATCATTTTCTTCGTGATCATGTGTTGAAGGGCGACATTTCTATTGAGCATGTGAAGACTGAAGAACAGCTAGCCGATATCTTCACAAAGCCCTTGGATGAGAAGAGATTTAGCAAGTTGCGGTGTGAGCTAAATATCTTAGAGTCTTCGAATATTCTTTGAAAAGGACACTCATCCTAACACTTATGCAAAATTGATGAGTTAGATGTGCAACACATGAAGAAACGTTTTTCTTCAATCAATGAAGAATAACACTCTAAGTGTGAAGAAATTAATGAAGAATTTGATTCTCAGAACCCTACGACAATTGTACACGGTGTCTGAAATCATCATTCTTATACGGTGGGTCACGCCACCACCAAAGTTGAAAATCTTCAATTTGAGTTTTTCCTCAGTTCTGAAATTCTTCAACCTTTCAAAATCTTCACTGTTTCCGTCGTTTTTCTTCATTGGCTATATATATATATATATATATATATATATATATATATGAGTTTATGTTCTTTACAACATTCACTTATGGCTATTTCTTCAAGTTGCATTTTCTGCTAAGTGAATGTGATTGGACCCTTCCCCCTCTATGCTATACTCAACCCAATCTATTCACAAATTCTTCATGTGCGTTTTATTTGAAACTCGTTCAAAATCTTCATTGTGTCCTGTTAGCTGAAGAAATTGCTAACGGAACTTTAAAACTAATCTTATCCAAATTTTCGGTTTTGCCGCTCAACCGTCCCGTATCCCATGATAGACTTATCTATTCACCCACGATCTACGATCTAACACGATCTCCACTTTTCAGTATGTGGGTGACACATGTCAAGCGAATGAGAAGGGCCAGGAGCACATTCGTCCTAAATCTTTGGGCGAACAGTTTTTCACTGCGACTATAAATACCCCCTCACCCCTTCCTCACTTCCTTTACTCTGCTCGACCGCTCTCTCTCTCGCTCGAGCTTCTCAAACCCTAGTGCCGCCGCTACTCCATCGTCGCCGGTGAGGAAGAGCTTCACTGACTAGACCTCGTCGCCGTCGTACTCGCGCCGGCCGCGGAAATCTTCACTCCGCCACCGCCGTAACTGTCTTCCTCCGCCAAGTTAGGGCGTGGAAGATCTGAACTGACGAGCTTCAAATCTACACTTCTTAGTTCGTCGTGTTCTTCATCAAGGGTAATTAAAAGTTACTTTTACTGCCCTCTTTGATTCAAATTTTCTCTACAATATCTTCAAAGGTGTTTTATTCTTCAAATCCTCACACACAAAACACCTCACTAGTCATCTGCTCTTGATTCGTTTCTCTAAGCATCATTTATCTTCAAGATTCCTCAATTGTGTGGATCCTCAATCTATACAACTCTGGAACCTAAGACAAAGAACGCTTAGTGAAAATCTTCAAGACTTATTTGGTCAAGTTCCTCAAACTTGTTCTTTTTGTAAACCTTCTGAGAACGCATATGACCTCTTCAAATTCCTCGCAACCATACTCTATTCACAGGTACTCATGCCCGCTGCTGAATCACTAGGTTCTCATCAACTTAACTCATTTGCAGCGTTCCTCGAAGAAAAGTTGCATACTTCTTCAGAGAATTCGATTGTTCAAATCCCTCAACTGAAGAATATGGCAGAAGGTAAGAAACCACAGAAAGGAGGAAAAAGGCCTGAGGTCATGACTGCATTTGAAATTCCTGAGGACATCTATGCTGACTATTGCACACCTGATGAGGCTAAGTTCGGAAAGGAGAACAAAAATCAGCGCAAGGTGCGCATACAGAGGATTGAAAGGAGATGGGCAAGATAATGGAGGGAGTACAGATATGTAACTCCAAAGTATATGAAGAAATTCGCTCTAAATCCTCCCTACCCAAGAGCTCCATTGGCACCTGGCCAAGAAGCTGACCCCACCAGGATTTCCCTCAAGAATGGGCCAAACGCCAAGCCAAGTTGGCAAGACAAGCCAAAGAAGCAGTGAGGAAATTTAATGAAGACTCTACTACTGCTGCTGCCACAAAGGCCTCTGACAAGCCTAGAAAATCAATGGCAAAGAAGCCCGCTCACAAGCCAAAGTGCTTCACCAACTGTGCCCTCATGGCCAGGTTCCTCAGCAATGCCCTCACGGCCAGAATCTTCAAAGCCCTCACGGCCAATTCCTCATGCTGCTCCTGCTCCTCCAAAGTCCTCAGTTGCTCCGGCAAAGTCCTCAACACCTATACATCTGGCCACGTGCCAAAGGACTGCAGGCATCTCTATTGCCTCTGGTGTCTCAGCGAGTTCCCTACCTGCACCAAATTCTTCATCAGGCCCGACTCTGCTGAAGACCAAGGCAACTGCTGGACGAGGTCCTCGGCCTAGTCCGAAGAAGAAACAGGTTGCCTTCCAAGTGCCATCTGACGATGAAGCTGATGATGATGAACTTGCTGAAATCATCAGAGACAGGCAATAAAGGGCTGCTAGAGCCAAAGGCACAAATGTGCCACTGCTTTTGGATCCAAAGGCGATCCTCGACTACATTGATCTCTGGCACAAGGACCCAAACACTCCTATGCCTGATTTTCAATTGACTCCTGGCCAAAGTCACATGCTGACCCATTTCATCACTGAAGAGAAATGGAAATTTGAGAAGGCCAGGCAAATCAAGGAGGCTCAGTTCAGGAAAGAGAAGTTTCTGAGGAACAACGTTGTCACAATGACAACTGATGAACTCCTCAAGATCCAGTCTGAAATCAAAGCCCTCAGCGATGACTTCAATGCTTATTATGCTGATTGACAAGGAGCCAAAGTCAGGTTCATTAAACTGACTAAGAAGTTCACCAATGTTGCAGCCCCATCGCAACAAGAAATTCCTCAAGCTGAAGCTTCTACTCAGCAAACTGAAGAACATGCCAGCACCACTGATGACTTTCAAGCTGCTGATGAAAATGCTAGTTCCAGGGCTGATGACTCCATTCCAGCCGCTGAAGACATTGCCAGGGCATCCACTAGTGGTGCGCCTGAAGAAAATGAAGAAGTCAGGGCAACTGCATCAGTTGTGGCTGAGGAAATTGAAACAGATTCCTCAGCTCCTCCTGCGCCTACACCAACTCCTACCCTTCCATCTGCATCAGATATGAGGAAGACCAAGGCTGCAGAGAGAGCTGCAGTGAAGAAAAGGAAAGCATCATCTGCTTCAGATTCTTCAGCTCCAAAGAAAATGAAGCCTATGACCAGCTCACTTGAAAATCCAATTAATGTTGTTCTGATTTCCACCATGCCATCAAAGGACCTTGTTCCTTTTGGTAAAGAATATGTGATCCCTAGCGGATCTGATGAAGAAAATCATTCTGCTGCTTCGTCAGAGCAGATTGATGAAGAAATTGAAGTGGATGCGATCCCTTCAACACCTGTTGCTTCCTCGCCAATGCCTCAGTTCACAGCTGAAGAGGCTGGTGTTGAAGAAATTGAAGATGAAGACTTGGATATTGGATGCACTACGCCTGTGATGAATGATGACTTTTGGGAAAGTCAGCATCCTAATTCTCCACACTTCACCCCACTACAGCAAATACCTCAGTCCCCTGCACCAACCGTTCAAATAGGCTCTGAAGAAACTCATCCTACCCCGTCTGTGCATGAAGAAATTCCAGCCACTAGTGCTGAAGAAACTGCTGCTGCTAATACTTTGAACATGCAGACTGCCACTGAAGAGGAACCAGAAATTCCTCAGCCTGAAGAACCGGGATTGCGATTCCTGAGGTTG
Organism: Triticum aestivum; assembly: GCF_018294505.1. Taxonomy (NCBI): domain Eukaryota; kingdom Viridiplantae; phylum Streptophyta; class Magnoliopsida; order Poales; family Poaceae; genus Triticum; species Triticum aestivum. The sequence goes on along the minus strand of NC_057798.1, from coordinate 644,372,915 downwards.
TGATGCAACTCACTGACACTCCTGTGCCCAAGCCAAAGGATCCATTCTCAAAGAAGCAAAAGTTCAAGGCTGCTGATTTCTTCAACGAGCATGTGTTCTTCATTGACTACAATCCCTATGATTCTACTCGCATAAGGAAGAGGCGTTTCTGGACTGCTAGTCAAGCCAATTTCTATTCCTTAGTGCTATTCAACAAAGACAAAGTCTTCGATCATGCACACATTCCTCACATGGACATGGAATCTCTGCTGTGCTTCGAGCCAGTCCTCAGTGTTCTTCACGATGCTGGATTGCTGAATTTCTGCACTGACATCTGTGATTAGAATGAAGAACTCATTCTTCAATTCTTTGCAACGTTGCATATCACAGGAAATTCTGAAGATGTGAACTCATGGGTGTTGGACTGGATGTCAGAAAATACTCACTACAAGGCGCCAGCAACTAAATTGCTTCGTGCCCTCCCACTCAGTCCTCCCCTTGATGGTGCTCATTGCGTCTACAATGAACCTGAGCTTACAAATCATTACATGCAAGTGCTGATGAAGTCTTTGAAGCCAGGGCAGGCCCCTCGAACCAAATTCCTCGTCAAGGAATTACTATATGTGCCACGGACTGTCTATCGCATTCTGACAAAGACAATGAGTCCTATCAAAGGCCATGACTCAAATGATGCAGAAGTCGTTGGCATCATGAAGAATATGTTTTTCAACATCATTCATGGCGCTCCCGTCAACTTCCATGATTTCTTCATGAGGACTCTGGCAAATATTGCTATGTCACCATTTGAGCTGAAGCCTTATGCGCCACGGATTATGAGGTTCATTAGGACAAGGTCTTCACTCAACTACAAGGCTGATACTCTGAACCATGGCAGCTACTTGCCTCCAATTGAAGTCCTCAAATGGACATTTTCCTCATCTGATGACAAAGGCAAGGCAACTGCTGTGATAGATGAAGGCATTCGTCCATTGGATGGTCAATTTCGCAAGGCTGCATCCTACTCCACCAATGATGACTCTCCCGTCAACACCCCTGCCAAGCAAATTCCTCAAGCCACAGCACCCAGGGTGATGACTGATCGTGAGTTACTCCTTAGTCTTCATCAGAAAGTTGATCGCAATCATAAATGGGTCAAGCGTCAGTTTGATTCAATTCTTTACAACATGACCTCAACACACAATGAAGTGAAGAAAAACCAATACTACCTCCATGAAACCTTCAACCGTACCTGGGCTGTTCTATCTCATATCTACAGCGCAGAAGATCTGAAGAGCATGGGTCTCAAGGAAGAATTTGACTGGTCTGCACCTCCACCGGAGAAATTCAAGAAGGTCAAGGTTCCTTCCTTGGTGGCCAGCTCCTATTCTTCATTGCGCGACACTGAGGAAAATGAAGACTTGGACGACACTGCGGCAGGCCCTACTACGACAACCGACCCCGACAACGCTGGCGCTCCTCCATCAACTTGATATTCTTCAGGGGCGTTAGTCCTTAGTTTCGATCCTTTTGGTCATTCGATGACAAAGGGGGAGAAATCTGAGTTAGTCTTCAAGCGAGTCTATTATATGGGCGTTTTTTCTAAGTTACAACTCTCGCTCTTCTGAAACTCTTATTGGATCGAGTTGTAATCTTAAACCCGATGGTGCTCTGATACTTTTGATGCACTATGCTCTAACACTTTTGATGTGTTATTCTGCATGCTTGTTCCTCGTTAAAATTATTGCTCGCATGCTGAATCCCTTCAGGCACCATATTTGATCATGCATTTCAAATTCTTTATATTATATGTCAAATGCATGTATGAATTACAAGATATAGGGGGAGATCTCCATGATTCAACTCTTCAAGTGTGCATCGCTTCAAAAGCAAATTCCTCACTATGCACATCTTCAGGGGGAGTTCTTCTATATCTTGCAATCAAATTCCTCAATATCAGTACTTACACTTCATATGTTTATCCCCGTTGAAAACTTAACCTATATTGTCATCAATCACCAAAAAGGGGGAGATTGTAAGTGCATCTAGTGCCCCTTAGTGATTCTGGTGTATTGAAGACTTATAGGTTAAGGGACTAATGTGTTTATGAGTGTACACAGGTCTATAAGTCTATGAGGAGTTTGATATTTACAAAGAAAGTCGACCCCTAAAAACGAATATCTTTGACTGAAGATTTTGGTATTCCTGAAGACTTTCATGAAGACTTTGAAAGTGAAGAAATTGGTGTGTCCGTGAAGACTTGATATTCATGCAAGGAATACGAAGCTTGAAGACTTTCATTTTCATAGTTTTGTTTTTCTCTTTCTTGAGTCATAGGAAACACCGTATTGTTAAAGGGGGTCGAGGAAATACTAAGGAAAAATTTCCATGTGATGCTCAACTCAAAATCCTACACCTACCAATCCCTTCGAGTGAAGCCATTGGAAATCTCATACAATTCAGTCGATTTCTTCAGTGACAGAGACGAAGTTCTTCTGGTCGTTGAGGAATTTGTTCTGACTGAGGAGTTAGGAATTCGCTAGTGCGGATTGCCTACACAGTGAGGAACATGATAGCCCTGAGAAATTTGAGAGTCAAATTTCCAACCGTTGCTGTGCTGCGTACGAGCTGTCCCAAAACATCTTATCCACCTAACGGTCATATCATTAAAGGGCATTTATGTCTTATCATGTCGGGCTGCTCCCTAGGCTATAAATAGCCGCCCCCTACAACCACTAGCTGGCTGGCTGCTCCGAGAGAAACTGACACTTGTCATTTGAGAGCAACCCATCCTCCGAGGACTTTGAGCGAAAATCATCGAGTGGGGAAAAACCCAAACCCAAACACCCACAAACCCAAAGTGATTGAGCATCACTGAAGAGATAGATCCTACGTGGATCCGACGCCTGTTACCTTTGAAGACTGTGCTTCTTCCAGACGGTTAGGCGTCATGGTCTAGAGCATCCAAGAGGAATTGTGGATTGCCGAGTGACCGAAGTCTGTGAAGGTTTGGAAGTCGCCTGAAGACTTACCACGAGTGATTGGACGAGGTCTGTGTGACCTTAGTTCAAGGAGAATACGGTGAGGACTTGGTGTCCTGAGCTGCGTGCTTAGTGACTGGGTGTCCGGGACTATGTGTCCTCGAGTTTAAATACTCAGCCGCTCCAACCAGACGTACAACTGAGACAGCAGTTGGAACTGGTCTACCAAATCATTGTCTTCACCAACCTTACTGGTTCTATTTCCTCAACTCTTTCATTTCCTCATTACTGTGTTGAGTGATTGTTCATATCTGGTATTGAAGACTTTGACTGAAGACTTTGTCAATTTCCTCAGTTCAATTTCTTCAGTCTGTTTGTCTTCATCTTGTGTTATCCTGTGTTTACGCTTTCTGTACTCTATGTTTGTCTTCATTTCATCATGATGACCATGTGCGTATTCTGTCATGCTTACTTCTGAGTACTTATTCTGCTGCAAGTAGTTCTTCGCCAAGGAATTTCCTCATCGGCAAATTCCTTAGTGAAGAATTTATAAAAATCGCCTATTCACCCCCCCTCTAGTCGATATAACGCACTTTCAATTGGTATGAGAGCGAGGTACTCCCTTGTTCTGTGTGATTTTGGTTTAACCACCTGGAGTTCTAGTTATGTCGACCGCAGGTATGATCAAGGTCTCTGCTGGGTGTCCTACCTTCGATGGCACAGACTACCCCTACTCGAAGAATAAGATGTGAATGCATCTTGAAGCAATTGACCACGATCTCTGGTACGTTGTGGAAAATGGTGTTCCCTCATGAAGGAAATATGCCCCAGAGGCAATAATAAAGTTATTATTTATTTCCTTATTTCATGATAAATGTTTATTATTCATGCTAGAATTGTATTAACCGGAAACATAATACATGTGTGAATACATAGACAAACATATTGTCACTAATATGCCTCTACTTGACTAGCTCGTGAATCAAAGATGGTTAAGTTTCCTAGCCATAGACATGAGTTGTTATTTGATTACGGGATCACATCATTAGGAGAATGATGTGATTGACATGACCCATTCCGTTAGCCTAGCACTTGATCGTTTAGTATGTTGCTATTGCTTTCTTCATGACTTATACATGTTCCTGTAACTATGAGATTATGCAACTCCCGTTTGCCGAAGGAACACTTTGGGTGCTACCAAACGTCACAACATAACTGGGTGATTATAAAGGAGTACTACAGGTGTCTCCAAAGGTACATGTTGGGTTGGCATATTTCGAGATTAGGTTTTGTCACTCCGATTGTCGGAGAGGTATCTCTAGGCCCTCTCGGTAATGCACATCACTATAAGCCTTGCAAGCAATGTAGCTAATAAGTTAGTTACGGAATGATGCATTACGTAATGAGTAAAGAGACTTGCCGGTAACAAGATTGAACTAGGTATTGGATACCGACGATCGAATCTCGGGCAAGTAACATACCGATGACAAAGGGAACAAAGTATGTTGTTATGCAGTTTGACCGTTGTAGAATATGTAGGAGCCAATATGGGCATCCAGGTTCCGCTATTGGTTATTGACCAAGAATAGTTCTAGGTCATGTCTATATAGTTCTCGAACCCGTAGGGTCCGCACGCTTAAGGTTTCGATGACAGTTATATTATGAGTTTATGAGTTTTGATGTACCGAAGGAGTTCGGAGTCCCAGATGAGATCGGGGACATGACGAGGAGTCTCGAAATGGTCGAGACGTAAAGATCGATATATTGGATGACTATATTCGGAGTTCGGTAAGGTTCCGAGTGATTCTGGTATTTTTCGGAGTACCGGAGAGTTACGGGAATTCGCCGGGGAGTATATGGGCCTTATTGGGCCATACGGGAATAGAGGAGAGAGGACAAAAGGAAGGAGGCCTGCGCCCCCCCCTCTGGTCCGAATTGGACAAGGGGCGCAGCCCCCCCTTTCCTTCTTCCTCTCCCCCTCTTTCCCCTTCTCCTACTCCAACAAGGGAGGTGGAATCCTACTAGGACTAGGGAGTCCTAGTAGGACTCCACACTTGGCGCGCCCCCTCCTAGGGCCGGCCTCCTCCCCCCTTGCTCCTTTATATACGGGGGCAGGGGGACACCCCATGACACACAAGTTGATCTTCAAGATCGTTCCTTAGCCGTGTGCGGTGCCCCCCTCCACCATATTCCACCTCGGTCATATCGTCGCGGAGTTTAGGCGAAGCCATGCGCCGGTAGAACATCATCATCGTCACCACACCGTCGTGCTGACGGAACTCATCCCCGATGCTTTGCTGGATCGGAGCCCGGGGATCGTCATCGAGCTGAACGTGTGCTGAACTCGGAGGTGCCGTACGTTCGGTACTTGGATCGGTCGGATCGTGAAGACGTACGACTACATCAACCGCGTTATCATAACGCTTCCGCTTACTGTCTACGAGGGTACGTGAACAACACTCTCCCCTCTCGTTGCTATGCCATCACCATGATCTTGCGTGTGCGTAGGAATTTTTTTGAAATTACTACGTTCCCAACAGTGGTATCAGAGCCAGGTTTTATGCGTAGATGTCATATGCACGAGTAGAACACAAGTGAGTTGTGGGCGATACAAGTCATACTGCTTACCAGCATGTCATACTTTGGTTCAGTGGTATTGTTGGATGAAGCCGCCCGGACCGACATTACGCATACGCTTACGCGAGACTGGTTTTACCGCCGTGCTTTGCACATAGGTGACTAGCGGGTGTCTGTTTCTCCAACTTTAGTTGAACCGAGTGTGGCTAAGCCCGGTCCTTGCGAAGGTTAAAACAGCACCAACTTGACGAACTATCGTTGTGGTTTTGATGCGTAGGTAAGAACGGTTCTTGCTCAGCCCGTAGCAGCCACGTAAAATTTGCAACAACAAAGTAGAGGACGTCTAACTTGTTTTTGTAGGGCATGTTGTGATGTGATATTGTCAAGACGTGATGCTATATTTTATTGTATGAGATGACCATGTTTTGTAACCAAAGTTATCGGCAACTGGCAGGAGCCATATGGTTGTCGCTTTATTGTATGAAATGCAAACGCCCTATAATTGCTTTACTTTATCACTAAGCGGTAGTGATAGTCGTAGAAGCAATAGATGGCGTAACGACAATGATGCTACGATGGAGATCAAGGTGTCGCGCCGGTGACGATGGTGATCACGACGGTGCTTCGGAGATGGAGATCACAAGCACAAGATGATGATGGCCATATCATATCACTTATATTGATTGCATGTGATGTTTATCCTTTATGCATCTTATCTTGCTTTGATTGACGGTAGCATTTTAAGATGATCTCTCACTAAAAATTATCAAGAAGTGTTCTCCCTGAGTATGCACCATTGCGAAAGTTCTTCGTACTGAGACACCACGTGATGATCGGGTGTGATAGGCTCTACATTCAAATACAACGGGTGCAAAACAGTTGCACACGCGGAATACTCAGGTTAAACTTGACGAGCCTAGCATATAATAGATATGGCCTCAGAATATGGAGACCGAAAGGTCGAACGTGAATCATATAGTAGATATGATCAACATAGTGATGTTCACCATTGAAACTACTCCATCTCACGTGGATCACGTGATCACTGATATGACTAGAGAGATGTCTATCTAAGTGGGAGTTCTTAAGTAATATGATTAATTGAACTTAAATTTATCATGAACTTAGTCCTGATAGTATTTTGCAAATTATGTTGTAGATCAATAGCTCGCGTTGTTGCTTTCATATGTTTATTTTGATATGTTACTAGAGAAAATTGTGTTGAAAGATGTTAGTAGCAATGATGCGGATTGGATCCATGATCTGAGGTTTATCCTCATTGATGCACAGAAGAATTATGTCCTTAATGCACCGCTAGGTGACAGACCTATTACAGGAGCAGATGCATATGTTATGAAGGTTTGGCTAGCTCAATATGATGACTACTTGATAGTTTAGTGCACCATGCTTAACGGCTTAGAATCGAGACTTCAAAGATGTTTTGAACGTCATGGACCATATGAGATGATCCAGGAATTGAAGTTAATATTTCAAGCAAATACCCGAGTTGAGAGATATGAAGTCTCCAACAAGTTCTATAGCTAAAAGATGGAGGAGAATCGCTCAACTAGTGAGCATGTGCTCAGATTGTCTGGGTACTACAATCGCTTGAATCAAGTGGGAGTTAATCTTCCAGATAAAATAGTGATTGACAGAATTCTCTAGTCACCATCACCAAGTTAGTAGAACTTCGTGATGAACTATAATATGCAAGGGATGACGAAAGTGATTCCCAAGCTCTTCGTGATGTTGAAATTGACGAAGGTAGAAATCAAGAAAGAGCATCAAGTGTTGATGATTGACAAGACCACTAGTTTCAAGAAAAGGGCAAAGGGAAAGAAAGGGAAACCTCAAGTAGAATGGCAAACAAGTTGTCACTCCCGTGAAGAAGCCCAAAGCTGGACCTAAGCCTGAAACTGAGTGCTTCTACTGCAAAGGAAATGGTCACTGGAAGTGGAACTACTCCAAATATTTGGTGGATAAGAAGGATGGCAAAGTGAACAAGGGTATATTTTGATGTACATGTTATTGATGTGTACCTTACTAGTGTTTATAGTAGCCCCTGAGTATTTGATACTTGTTCGGTTGCTAAAAATTTAGTAACTCGAAACAGGAGTTACAGAATAAACAGAGACTGTTTGAAGGGGAAGTGACGATGAGTGTTAGAAGTAGTTCCAAGAGTGATATGATCATCATCACACACTCCCTATACGTTCGGGATTAGTTAAACCTAAATAAATGTTATTTAGCTTTTGCGTTGAGCATGAATATGATTTGATCATGTTTATTGCAATACGGTTATTCATATAAAGTCAGAGAATAATTGTTGTTCTGTTTACATGAATAAAACCTTCAATGGTCATACACCCAATGAAAACAGTTTATTGGATCTCGATCATAGTGATACACATATTCATAATATTGATGCCAAAAGATGCAAAGTTAATAATGATAGTGCAACTTATTTGTGGCACTGCCGTTTGGGTCATATCGGTGTAAAGCGCATGAAGAAACTCCATAAATATGGATTTTCGGAATCACTTGGTTATGAATCATTTGATGCTTGCGAACCGTGCCTTTGGGCGAGATGACTAAAACTCCGTTCTTCGGAACAATGGAACGAGCAACAAACTTGTTGGAAATAATACATACTGATGTATGCAGACCAATGAGTATTAAGGCTCGTGGCAGGTATTGTTATTTTCTAACCTTCATAGATAATTTGAGCAGATATGGGTATATCTACTTGATGAAACATAAGTCTGAAACAGTTGAAAGGTTCAAAGAATTTCAGAGTGAAGTGGAAAATCATCGTAACAAGAAAATAAAGTTTCTGCGATCTGATCGTGGAGATGAATATTTGAGTTACGAGTTTGGTCTTCAATTAAAATAATGTGGAATAGTTTCACAAACTCATGCCACCTGGAACACCACAATGTAATGGTGTGTTCGAACGTTGTAATCGTACTTTACTAGATATGATGCGATCTATGATATCTCTTATCAGTTTACCACTATCGTTTTGGGGTTATGCATTAGAGACAGCTGCATTCACGTTTAATAGGGCACCATCAAAATCCGTTGAGATGACGCCTTATGAACTGTGGTTTGGCAAGAAACCAAAGTTGTCGTTTCTTAAAGTTTGGGGCTGCGATGCGTATGTGAAGAAACTTCAACCAGATAAGCTCGAACCCAAATCGGAGAAATGTGTCTTCATAGGATACCCAAAAGAAACTGTTTGGTACACCTTCTATCACAGATCTGAGGGCAAGATTTTCGTTGCTAAATTCGGATCCTTTCTAGAGAAGGAGTTTCTCTCGAAAGAAGTGAGTGGGAGGAAAGTAGAACTTGATGAGGTAACTGTACCTGCTCCCTTATTGGAAAGTAGTTCATCACAAGAACCGGTTCCTGTGACAACTACACCAAATAGTGAGGAAGCTAATGGTATTGATCATGATACTTCAGATCAAGTTGCTACCAAACCTCGTAGGTCTTCCAGAGTAAGATCCGCACCAGAGTGGTACGGTAATCATGTTCTAGAAGTCATGTTACTAGACCATGGTGAACCTACGAACTATGAGGAAGCAATGATGAGCCCAGATTCCACGAAATGGCTTGAGGCCATAAAATCTGAGATATGATCCATGTATGAGAACAAAGTATTGACTTTGATTGACTTGCTCGATGATCAGCAAGCCATGTTAAATAATTGGATCTTCAAGAGGAAGACGGACCCTGATAATAGTGTTACTATCTACTAAGATCGACTTGTTGCGAAAGGTTTTCGACAAGTTCAAGGTGTTGAATACGATGAGATTTTCTCACTCGTGTCGATGCTTAAGTCTGTCTGAATCATGTTAGCAATTGCCACATTTTATGAAATCTGGCAAATGGATGTCAAAACTGCATTCCTTAATGGATTTTTTTAAAGAAGAGTTGTATATGATGCAACCAGAAGGTTTTTGTCAATCCTAAAGGTGCTAACAAAATGTGCAAGCTCCAGCGATCCATCAATGGACTGGTGCAAGCATCTCGGAGTTGGAATATACGCTTTGATGAGTTGATCAAAGCATATGGTTTTATACAGACTTTTGGAAAGGCATGTATTTACAAGAAAGTGAGTGGGAGCACTACAGCCTTTCTGATAAATATATGTGAATGACATATTATTAATTGGAAATGATGTAGAATTTTCTGGAAAGCATACAGGAGTGTTTGAAAGGAGTTTTTCAAAGAAAGACCTCGGTGAAGCTGCTTACACATTGAGCATCAAGATCTATATAGGTAGATCAAGACGCTTGATAAGATTTTTCAATGAGTACATACCTTGATAAAATTTTGAAATAGTTCAAAATAGAACAGTCAAAGAAGGAGTTCTTGCCTGTGATGCTGTAACGCCCCAAGACCGACGCTCCAGATGCCTTCCATGTTTTCTGAGTTTTTCCATGTGTTTCTTTTGTGCTTGCTCTTTTATTTTTGCATTGCATCATGTCTTCATGCCATCATGTCATTTAATTTTTTAAACTCATCTAAATAAATTGTATGGATCTTCGATCCATTTAAATTGAGGGATATTCACATGGTGATTTCTCTTTATAACATATCCTCCCAATATTTTAGGGAGCTACAATAAATATTCCATTCGTATGGAATCATCCCAAACAAACTGGCATTTAAAACCACTCTCGTTTCCAAATATTCTAACCTTGATCTTTCCCCAATTTGCTCCGGTTCAAGTTGTCATGCTTTGAAATGTGTCAAAGTAGATCCATGTCAGTTTCAAGCTCAACTTGTATTTGTTTGCCTTACCAAATAAATATATCTACACTTCCTTTTTCATATAAAAGGAGATAACCCGTTTATTTTCCTTTTAAAGCCAATCAGGCCCCTGGCCATTTTCCTCCCCACCGGACTGGCCCAGCCAGCTTTGCAGCCCAACTGGCCGGTTCGGCCCACCTAATCCTCGGCCCAGCTAACCCCTATTAAACCTAGCCCGATCGAATCCCCCTCATCTCCCCTCGTTCCCCTGTGCACCGCCGCCACACACAACCAGCGCCAGGAAGCCGCGCCCGCGCCCGAACCCTCCTCTCGCTCGATCCCTTCTCCCGATCCCTCTGCTCGCTGCCTTCCCTCGCGCCGCTACCTTTGTCTCGTTCCCCTCGCGCTGCCAGAGAGGAGCAGAGCCCTGCTCCTCCCGAACCACCTCGCGCGCGACCCTGCCGCTTGCGCCCGGTCCCCTCGCCGGCTTGCCGCCTCCACCGCGATTCCTCCTTTGTCGCGCCGTCCCTACCTTCCCCTCGTCGCCTCCATCCCTTTCCTCCGTCGCCTCTGCGCGCGAGTGCCGCGTGCCCACGCCTCCCGATCGATGTCGTCGCCGCGGGCATCAAGCTCGTCGCCCCGCCGCCAAGTTCTCTGGCGCCGCCGAACCATCTCCGCCTTCGCCTCCTGCCCGTGCTCCACCGCCCTCGTCTGCGCTCACCTCCTCAAACCTACCTCGTCGGACCCCTATCCTGGCCCATCTCCACACCATGACCATCCGCCTCTGCTCGTGGCGAAGCTCCTCTTGTAGCTCCGCTTCGCTTGCGCCTCCCCTTCCCGATCTTGACCTCGGGCAGTTGCTCTTTCTATGCCCCGTGGTTAGTTTGGCAGTCCACCTTCACATCCATGCTCAGTAACCTCCAAGCCCACCGTTTCAACGTCGAGACATCTACCCCGGAGTACCTCAAGTCCGTCTACGACTAGGCGGACTCGCCAAGTACCACGACTGCAGCCGGTGTGCATTTTTGTCAAGTCCAACTACACGTGTACGACTACATCCGAGGTGGATTTCGTCAAGTACCCCTTCGGATGTGCCAAGGTCGACTGCGCTCGGCGATGCGACAAGTACCTCTACCGACGACCCCGGACATCTACGAAAAACTTGTACAACTACCGTCGCCAAGATCGCGAGTACCTCTACCGTCGACATGTACGACTACGAAACGTGAACGACTACCGTCGCCGAGACCGCAAGTACCACGCCAACCCCAACATTGGTTTTAACATTTGCCACCTAAGCCTTTTCCCTTGGGTTCTGCAGACTCAAGGGTCATCTTTATTTACCCCCCCCCCCGGGCCAGTGCTCCTCCGAGTGTTGGTCCAAACTAGAGCACCGTGCGGGACCATTCCTTGGCAACTTGGATTACGTCGGTACCTGTACACTTAGCTTATCCGGTGTGCCCTGAGAACGAGATATGTGCAGCTCCTATCAGGATTTGTCGGCACAGCGGGTGGTCTTGCTGGTCTTGTTTTACCATTGTTGAAATGTTTTGTAAACCGGGATTCCGAGTCTGATCGGGTCTTCCTGGGAGAACGTATATCCTTCATTGATTGCGAGAGCTTATCATGGGCTAAGTTGGGACACCCCTACAGGGTTTAAACTTTCGAAAGCCGTGCCGGCGGTTATGTGGCAGATGGGAATTTGTTAATGTCCGGTTGTAGATAACTTGACACTTGACTTAATTAAAATGCATCAACCGCGTGTGTAGCCGTGATGGTCTCTTTTCGGCGGAGTCCGGGAAGTGAACACAGTTTTGGGTTATGTTTGACGTAAGTAGGAGTTCAGGATCACTTCTTGATCATTGCTAGCTTCACGACCGTTCCATTTGCTCTCTTCTCACTCTTATTTGCGTATGTCAGCCACCATATATGCTTAGTCGCTGCTGCAACCTCACCACTTTACCCCTTCCTTTCCCATAAGCTTAAATAGTCTTGATCTCGCGGGTTTTGAGATTGCTGAGTCCTCGTGACTCACCAGATACTATCACAACAGTTGCAGGTGCCGATGATACCAGTACAGGTGATGCAACCGAGCTCAGATGAGATCTCAACGAAGACCTTGGTTCTTGCTATGTTTCGTTTCATGTTGATCAGTAGTGGAGCCCAGTTGGGACGATCGAGGATCTAGCAGTTGGGTTATCTTCTTTTCTTTTGGCTTCGTCCGTAGTCGGACTATGTGTGTACTCTGAATGATGTATGATTTATTTATGTTCATTGTGTGAAGTGGCGATTGTAAGCCAACTCTTTATCCCAGTCTTGTTCATTACATGGGATTGTGTGAAGATGACCCTTCTTGCGACAAAACCACAATGCGGTTATGCCTCTAAGTCGTGCTTCGACACGTGGGAGATATAGCCGCATCGTGGGTGTTACAAGTTGGTAATCAGAGCCATTCCCGACTTAGGAGCCCCCTGCTTGATTGTTTGCTGGCGTTGTTGAGTCTAGAACAAAAATGTTTTGAGTCTTAGGATTATATATATCGGAGAGTAGGATTCTTTTTACTCTTCAGTCCCTTCGTCGCTCTGGTGAGGTCTCCTGACGTAGATGTTTTGTCTTTCCTCGCCTCAAATTTCACTAAAAAAAATTTAGGATCACGCGGGTATCTTGGAATCGTTCCGATGGTTTTGTGACGAGAACATTGTTCTTGGTGCCTCATGTCTTTTATGTGGCATTGACCCGGGGAGTTGAGCTCCGAGGTGTTGTCGTCACAATTTTATCGTTGCAGTTCTGGAATACCTGAGTTTTGCCGACATCGAAAATCTCTTTTATGCAGTTGTTGGTGAGATAACCTCGACGCCACCCAGTACTGGGGAGGGAGTTCGGGAGTATTGCCATAGCTCATATAACGGATGCTTTTCGAAGGTTGAGGTACACGATTTCCGAAGGTTTCTTGGTTATGTGTTGACGGATGGATACAACTGGATGTAGGGATTGTTAGTTTGGGTGAGATATATATTGCTTCCCCTGTATCCCCAACACCAGATTGCATAACCAGAAAGTTTCGGGTGTTTTATAGGTGGGAATTCAAGTAGCTCTAGTTTTATCTTTCCAACAGACACATGATACGATATGGGATCTATCATATGTTTGTTTCCGGCTTATTCTGCAAGCCAAATCCTTTGTGTTGTTTTATATGTGGTATTCGAGTTGCCTCAAAGTCAAATGTTGAATCCATACCTTTCCTAAATGTTGTGCTCATATGGCTATGTGAATACTAATCCTTCTTGATCATCGAGATCGTCATGTTAATTTTTTTCTAACCGGCGTGCTTCTCTTCAAGATGATCCGATCTTCTCAACATCCGCAAGATCAATTCTAAGTTTTCTCAACGGTATCCATTACATCTGCCCCAAGTTGCCTTTGTTTTCCCGCCCTCCCACCCTTTTCTTCAAGGACTCAGATTTCTTAATCATGTATCCCTTTTATTTGTGAGAAGTCTCTTCATTCGTTTCTTTCAATATTTTGATCCGGTGATCCCTCGTGAAGATGCTCACGAGCTTCAAGTTCATCATTCTTCATTCTCGTATTCTTTTTCGGTGGATTTAACTCAAGCTTTCGGTGTTGATCATATTCCCTTCCTCGTTTCAAGTGTTTGCGTATGCCAGTGATCTCTTAATCATTCCCTGCTTGCTATTCAATTGTTCTGGAGTGCTGAAGATATCTCTAAAGATTCGTGTTTCCATTCTCAATCTGTTCAAGTTATTTTGAGGTTGTTATCTCATTCAAGCCATTTAATTCAACCAGTGCAATCCCCCCTTTCAATCAATCGTTCAACGGTGTTTATCTTGAGTGGGCCCTAACCCACAGGTCTTTTCCAGGATCTTACCTGACTCTTCTAATTTTCCCGGAGCTATTCCCAAATTCATTTTGAAGTTTGATGTAAGAATGAATTCTCATCAGTCATATGTCCTTCTCCAAGATCTTTCAAATTCTTTTCATCGTTGGTTCAACCTTTCTAATTTTCATCCCGGAATATCTCAACAATTCATGGTGGTGTTTCTCGTCGTCATTCTCGGATTTTGAAGACCGAAGAAGAGTTTTCTCTTCAGTCCTTACCCGTTCTTCCAAAGATTCGTGGTTCTAGCTTCATGCCATCCTCATAATTGTTTTCGATTGTGAGAATTCTTTTCACCCATCCGAAGCAATTCAGGAGTCTTTTCAGTTTCATTCTCCGGAGCCAATCATCTCAGAATTATTCACTCTCAGCTTTCAACTCTCGTTCTTGAATTCTTCCGGTGCATCGTCCAAGTATCCTCTAATCAGTTCACGATCTCTTCGTTCTCATGTATCTAAACCACCTCAAGTATCTTCATTCGTTTTCCAATTCTTCCCGGTGAATTGTGCCTTTGCTACTCCCATTTTCAATTCTTACGGTGGTTCGTTCAGGATTTCACTTCCTTCGTTATCATATCAATTCATTCATTTTTTTCCGAATCCTACCGGTGGTTTGTTCAAGTTTTTCCCAAGTTTGCACTATATCTCTCTTAATCCTTTCTACGAGAATAAGTAGTATGCCAAATCCGATGCTTGTCATCAATTTAAATTGGTGAAGGATAGGCATAACGTAATTCTTATTATTGTTTCATCCAAGTGATCTAGTTTCTTCTTTCCAGAGTTGTTCATCATGTCACATTTCTCAGTTTGAGATGCTTCATCTTTTCTTTTACCGGAGTCCCATGTTTTCCGCATTATCTCGTCGCGAAGCCCCATCTAAATCATTTCAAGGCTTCAATCTTATTCTTTTCATCCTTTTGTTACCGGAGTTCTTCATGGAGGCTCTACATGGTGGTTCATCAAGGATTCCTTTCAATCTCAAATTGTTCTTAAAGATTTCTCTTGAAGTTATGACCCGCCAAGCTTTACTCAAAATTAAACATGGTGTTCAACACATGTTTTGTTTTGAGGCGTTCAAGTATTCTTCATCTTGCATTCCAAAGTGCAATTCTTTCTACCTTATCTTTTGAGATGGTGTTATGTCACTCTTGACAATTTCCTTCATGTTTCATGATTCATATGTTGTCAAGAATGAGGTATTTTAAATCCATCAATCTCTTCGTTGGAGTTATCTTGTGTCATATTTCACCTAAAGCCTTTCCCTAAGGAATGTTGCTATTTGTGGTGCTTATCAATGATCCAAGTTTTCTCCTATCCTCTCGGCAAAAGCAGTTTTCATCTCTTCGTTGATCTCAAGCAAGCAATTGTTTCCGTTAGTGGCCGGTTGTCACCTCATAATTTTGAGATGTTTTCCATAAGCCCACTACAAGCTTATTCATTTCGTTGTTGGTTTCCAACAACTCCGTTATAACCTTCTTGGAAGGGTGCTTTCCAAGCTCATTTGTGGCAGAAGTTGGCATTTTCTTCTCCATTTTGTTATTCCAATGATCTATCGTCCATTCTTTCTTCCGGAGGCATTGTGATGTTGCTCTCTTCACTCATCATCTCGAATTGTGAGGATCATGTTCTTTTCGTGCTTATCCATTTAACCAGAGTGTTGTGTCATCTCTTCAAGTTCTTTTCATCTTATCAAGTCTTGCATCTCTTTTCAACCGGAGTGCTGTCCGATTTTGATCTTCCTTGTTCCTTGTTTATCTCGTTTCAACCAGAGTGGTTCCAATTCCTTCTTGTCCATTGTACTCATCATTCATAGCTTTGCAACCTCCAAGGTTCAAATGGTGTTCCTTGTTTCTATTTTTCTACCGCAGTGCTCTCAATTGTGTTCAACTCTGTTGTGTTCTTTCTTTCAACTTTTCAACCTCTCAAGGTTCTTTGGTTTCACTCATTTGTCAAAGAAGCAACTTAGTTTTCCCTCTTCTCTTCCTCTTCCATTTTCTCTCCGGTGCCATCCTAGATCTCGGGACGAGATCCTCTTGTAGTGGTGGAGTGTTGTAACGCCCCAAGACCGACGCTCCAGATGCCTTCCATGTTTTCCGAGTTTTGCCGTGTGTTTCTTTTGTGCTTGCTCTTTTATTTTTGCATTTCATCATGTCTTCATGCCATCATGTCATTTAATTTTTTAAACTCATCTAAATAAATTGTATGGATCTTCGATCCATTTAAATCGAGGGATATTCACATGGTGATTTCTCTTTATAACATATCCTCCCAATATTTTAGGGAGCTACAATAAATATTCCATTCGTATGGAATCATCCCAAACAAACTGGCATTTAAAACCACTCTCGTTTCCAAATATTCTAACCTTGATCTTTCCCCAATTTGCTCCGGTTCAAGTTGTCATGCTTTGAAATGTGTCAAAGTAGATCCATGTTAGTTTCGAGCTCAACTTGTATTTATTTGCCTTACCAAATAAATATATCTACACTTCCTTTTCTATATAAAAGGAAATAATCCGTTTCTTTTCCTTTTAAAGCCAATCAGGCCCCTGGCCATTTTCCTCCCCACCGGACTGGCCCAGCCAGCTTTGCAGCCCAACTGGCCGGTTCGGCCCACCTAATCCTCGGCCCAGCTAACCCCTGTTAAACCTAGCCCGATCGAATCCCCCTCATCTCCCCTCGTTCCCCTGTACGCCGCCGCCACACACAACCAGCGCCAGGAAGCTGCGCCCGCGCCGAACCCTCCTCTCGCTCGATCCCTTCTCCCGATCCCCCTGCTCGCTGCCTTCCCTCGCGCCGCCACCTTCGTCTCGTTCCCCTCGCGCTGCCAGAGAGGAGCTGAGCCCCGCTCCTGCCGACCCACCTCGCGCGCGACCCCGCCGCTTGTGCCCGGTCCCCTCGCCGGCTTGCCGCCTCCACCGCGATTCCTCCTTCGTCGCGTCGTCCCTACCTTCCCCTCGTCGCCTCCATCCCTTTCCTCCGTCGCCTCTGCGCGCGAGCGCCGCGTGCCCACGCCTCCCGATCGATGCCATCGCTGCGGGCATCGAGCTCGTCGCCCCGCCTCCAAGTTCTCTGGCGCCGCCGAACCATCTCCGCCTTCGCCTCCTGCCCGTGCTCCGCCGCCCTTGTCTGCGCTCACCTCCTCAAACCTACCTCGTCGGACCCCTATCCCGGCCCATCTCCACGCCATGACCATCCGCCTTTGCTCGTGGCGAAGCTCCTCTTGCAGCTCCGGTTCGCTTGCGCCTCCCCTTCCCGATCTCGACCTCGGGCAGTTGCTCTTTCTATGCCCCGTGGTTAGTTTGGCAGTCCACCTTCACATCCATGCTCAGTAACCTCCAAGCCCACCGTTGCAACGTCGAGACATCTGCCCTGGAGTAACTCAAGTCCGTCTACGACTAGGCGGACTCGCCAAGTACGACGACTGCAGCCGGTGTGCATTTTTGTCAAGTCCGACTACACGTGTACGACTACATCCGAGGTGGATTTCATCAAGTACCCCTTCGGATGTGCCAAGGTCGACTACGCTCGGCGATGTGACAAGTACCTCTACTGATGACCCCGGACATCTATGAAAACGTGTACAACTACCGTCGCCAAGATCGCGAGTACCTCTACCGTCGACATGTACGACTATGAAACGTGAACGACTACCATCGCCGAGACCGCAAGTACCACGCCAACCCCGAAGGGATTCGAATCTGTCAAGTTCATCTATGAAACGAGTACCACTACTTCCACTACGAACTCCTTCCACCCCGAAAATGCACGCTTCGAAGGTATAACCCCGAGATGACCGCCCGTGAACGAATGCTTATGTGGTGTATGAGATGCTCGTGTTTGCACCGTGATCGAGTTGTCGCTTGCGATGCCCCTCTTTTGCCATGCCACCGTCATGTGGGACACCCGGTAACTGGGATCACCCCACCACCTTTTGCATGACACACTCATCCGCACACTTCTCTCTTGCATCGGTATCTCAATCGAGTTACCGGAACCGATATGTTGTCGTGGCATCATTTTCGGATATGTTGCCGTGGCATCATTTTCGGATATGTTGCCGTGGCACCATTTTTTGTTTCGCCGCCGTGGCACCCTTTTCGTTCCGCCATGGTGACCAAATGCTTCATAACATGCTCATGTCAACATTCTCATAAAATTGCATAAACTTGTATATGTCATTCGCATCATGATAACAACATTTTAATGCTTAAAATTGTGTTTGCTTTAAACTACTAAATGACATATGGGGATTTCCGGAATTGTTGCTAGTTGTTCCGGACTCATTTAAACTTGCCTAGATAGGTAGTTTTATTATGTTTCACCTCTTGCCATGTTACAACCTTTAATATTGTTAGGTAGCATAAATAGGAGTGAACTTATATTTGAATGTGGTGTTTCGTCAATATGCAACTCGTTGCATATTGAGCTCCACTTAACTTGTAGTATTGTTTGTTGCACTTTGCCATGCCATGCCTCATTAAATCGGACATGCATCATACTTGTTTGTGCATCATGACATGTTTATGCTTGTGTGTCTACCATATTGTTTGCTTCTTTCCGGTTTGCTTCTCTTGTTAGCTTCGGTTTCGTTCCGGAGTTGTGAGGATTCTATCGACTACGTTCGTTTGTCTTCTTCATGGACTCGTTCTTCTTCCTAGCAGAATCTCAGGCAAGATGACCTTTACCCTCGATATCACTTCTATCTTTGCTTGCTAGTTGCTTCGTTCTATCGCTATGCTGCGCTACCTATCACTTGTTTACCGTGCCTCTCATATTGCCATGTCAGCCTCTAACCTTTTCACTCCTCCTAGCAAACCGTTGTTTGGCTATGTTACCGCTTTGCTCAGCCCCTCTTCTAGCATTGTTAGTTGCAGGTGAAGTTGAAGATTGCTCCATGATGGACAGGATTATGTTGGGATATCACAATATCTCTTATTTAATTATAATGCATCTATATACTTGGTAAAGGGTGGAAGACTCGGCCTTATGCCTGGTGCTTTGTTCCACTCTTGCCGCCCTAGTTTCCGTCATACCGGTGTTATGTTCCTGGATTTTGCGTTCCTTACGCGGTTGGGTGATTTATGGGACCCCCTTGACAGTTCGTTTTGAATAAAACTCCTCCAACAAGGCCCAACATTGGTTTTAACATTTGCCACCTAAGCCTTTTTCCCTTGGGTTCTGCAGACTCAAGGGTCATCTTTATTTTACCCCCCCCCCCCGGGCCAGTGCTCCTCCGAGTGTTGGTCCATACTAGAGCACCGTGCGGGACCATTCCTTCGCAACTTGGATTACGTCGGTACCTGTACGCTTAGCTTATCCGGTGTGCCTTGAGAACGAGATATGTGCAGCTCCTATCGAGATTTGTCGGCACAGGGGTGGTCTTGCTGGTCTTGTTTTACCATTGTCGAAATGTTTTGTAAACCGGGATTCCGAGTCTGATCGGGTCTTCCTGGGAGAAGGTATATCCTTTGTTGATCGCAAGAGCTTATCATGGGCTAAGTTGGGACACCCCTGCAGGGTTTAAACTTTCGAAAGCCGTGCCCGCGGTTATGTGGCAGATGGGAATTTGTTAATGTCCAGTTGTAGATAACTTGACACTTGACTTAATTAAAACGCATCAACCGCGTGTGTAGCCGTGATGGTCTCTTTTCGGCGGAGTCCGGGAAGTGAACACGGTTTTGGGTTATGTTTGACGTAAGTAGGAGTTCAGGATCACTTCTTGATCATTTCTAGCTTCACGACCGTTCCGTTTGCTCTCTTCTCGCTCTTATTTGCGTATGTCAGCCACCATATATGCTTAGTCGCTGCTGCAACCTCACCACTTTACCCCTTCCTTTCCCATAAGCTTACATAGTCTTGATCTCGCGGGTTTTGAGATTGCTGAGTCCTCGTGACTCACCAGATACTATCACAACAGTTGCAGGTGCCGATGATACCAGTACAAGTGATGCAACCGAGCTCAAATGAGAGCTCAACGAAGACCTTGGTTCTTGCTATGTTTTGTTTCATGTTTATCAGTAGTGGAGCCCAGTTGGGACGATCAAGGATCTAGCAGTTGGGTTATCTTCTTTTCTTTTGGCTTCGTCCGTAGTCGGACTATGTATGTACTCTGAATGATGTATGATTTATTTATGTTCATTGTGTGAAGTGGCGATTGTAAGCCAACTCTTTATCCCAGTCTTGTTCATTACATGGGATTGTGTGAAGATGACCCTTCTTGCGACAAAACCATAATGCGTTTATGCCTCTAAGTCGTGCTTCGACACGTGGGAGATATAGCCGCATCGTGGGTGTTACAGATGCAAAGGTGTGAAGTTGAGTAAGACTCAAGACCCGACCATGGCAGAAAATAGAAAGAGAATGAAAAGTCATTCCCTATGCCTCAGTCATAGGTTCTATAAAGTATGCTATACTATGTACCAGACCTATTGTATACCTTGCTCTTTATTTGGCAAGGGAGTACAATAGCGATCTAGGAGTAGATCACTGGACATTGGTCAAGAATATCCTTAGTGAGGACTAAGGAAATATTTCTCAATTATGGAGGTGATAAAAGAGCCCGTCGTAAAGAGTTACATCGGTTCAAGCTTTCACACCGATCCAGATGACTCTAAGTCTCAATCTAGATACATACTGAAAGTGGGAGCAATTAGCTAGAGTAGCTCCGTGCAGAGCATTGTAGACATAGAATATTTGCAAAATACATGCGGCTCTGAATGTGACAGAACCGTTGACTAAGCTTCTCTCACGAGCAAAACATGATCATACCTTTGTACTCTTTGGGTGTTAATCACATAGCAATGTGAACTAGATTATTAACTCTAGTAAACCCTTTGGGTGTTGGTCACATGAAGATGTGAACTAAGGGTGTTAATCATATACAAATATGAATATTGGTATTAAATCACATGGTGATGTGAACTAGATTATTGACTCTAGTGCAAGTGGGAGACTGAAGGAAATATGCCCTAGAGGCAATAATAAAGTTATTATTTATTTCCTTATTTCATGATAAATGTTTATTATTCATGCTAGAATTGTATTAACCGGAAACATAATACATGTGTGAATACATAGACAAACATAGTGTCACTAGTATGCCTCTACTTGACTAGCTCGTGAATAAAAGATGGTTAAGTTTCCTAGCCATAGACATGAGTTGTCATTTGATTAACGGGATCACATCATTAGGAAAATGATGTGATTGACATGACCCATTCCGTTAGCCTAGCACTTGATCGTTTAGTATGTTGCTATTGCTTTCTTCATGACTTATACATGTTCCTGTAACTATAAGATTATGCAACTCCCGTTTGCCGGAGGAACACTTTGGGTGCTACCAAACGTCACAACGTAACTGGGTGATTATAAAGGAGTACTACAGGTGTCTCCAAAGGTATATGTTGGGTTGGCGTATTTCGAGATTAGGTTTTGTCACTCCGATTGTCGGAGAGGTATCTTTGGGCCCTCTCGGTAATGCACATCACTATAAGCCTTTCAAGCAATGTAGCTAATGAGTTAGTTATGGAGTGATGCATTACGTAACGAGTAAAGAGACTTGCCGGTAACAAGATTGAACTAGGTATTGGATACCGACGATCGAATCTCGGGCAAGTAACATACCGATGACAAAGGGAACAAAGTATGTTGTTATGCGGTTTGACCGATAAAGATCTTCGTAGAATATGTAGGATCCAATATGGGCATCCAGGTTCCGCTATTGGTTATTGACCAATAATAGTTCTAGGTCATGTCTACATAGTTCCCGAACCCGTAGGGTCCGCATGCTTAAGGTTTCGATGACAGTTATATTATGAGTTTATGAGTTTTGATGTACCGAAGGAGTTCGGAGTCCCGGATGAGATCGGGGACATGACGAGGAGTCTCGAAATGGTCGAGACGTAAAGATCGATATATTGGACGACTATATTCGGGGTTCGGAAAGGTTCCGAGTGATTCGGGTATTTTTCGGAGTACGGGAGAGTTACGGGAATTCGCCAGGGAGTATATGGGCCTTATTGGGCCATACGGGAATAGAGGAGAGAGGCCAAAAGGAAGGAGGCATGCGCCCCCCCTCTGGTCCGAATTGGACAAGGGGCGCAGCCCCCCTTTCCTTCTTCCTCTCCCCCTCTTTCCTCTTCTTCTACTCCAACAAGGGAGGTGGAATCCTACTAGGACTAGGGAGTCCTAGTAGGACTCCACACTTGGCGCGCCCCCTCCTAGGGCCGGCCTCCTCCCCCCTTGCTCCTTTATATACGGGGGCAGGGGGACACCACATGACACACAAGTTGATCTTCAAGATCGTTCCTTAGCCGTGTGCGGTGCCCCCCTCCACCATATTCCACCTCGGTCATATCGTCGCGGAGTTTAGGCGAAGCCCTGCGCCGGTAGAATATCATCATCGTCACCACGCCGTCGTGCTGATGGAACTCATCCCCGACGCTTTGCTGGATCGGAGCCCGGGGATCGTCATCGAGCTGAACGTGTGCTGAACTCGGAGGTGCCGTACGTTCGGTACTTGGATCGGTCGCATCGTGAAGACGTACGACTACATCAACCGCGTTGTCATAACGCTTCCGCTTACGGTCTACGAGGGTACGTGAACAACACTCTCCCCTCTCGTTGCTATGCCATCACCATGATCTTGCTTGTGCGTAGGAATTTTTTTGAAATTACTACGTTCCCAACACCTGAGTCACACCTTCCCTGAATGCTGCTGATGTCAAGAGATTCAAGCAACTCGATTCTGAAGCGAAGAATATCATATGTGGTCATCTGAGTAAAGGGCAATATGGTAGAGTGAGTGCTTTGGAAACTGCTAAGATTATCTGGGATATGCTCTCCAAAGTAAACGAAGGAGTCTCAACTCAACATGACTTTCGTGTTGACGTTCTTCGCAATCTCTTCAACCGCTTCAAAAGACTCGGCAATGAAAATGTTCAGCAGACCTTCGATCGCCTCACTAATATCTCAAATGAGCTTCAAGCGCTCGGTGCTACTGACATCACCGACCATGAGGTGGTGAAAAAATTGCTGAGATCACTCGATTCGTCATTTCACACTCTGGCACTGATGATTCAAGATCGTGTTGATTACAAGTCACTAGATCCCGCTGATATCCTCGAGAGGCTAAATACTCATGAGTTCCAGCTTGCTGAAAAGAGAGATCTCTATGGTTCAAGCTATGGCAGAACACGTGCCCTGAAGGCCAAGGCAGTGTCTGAATCTGAATGTGAAGATTCTGGTAGTAGCCTTGGTGATCCTGAAGAATTGAGCCAGGAGCTAGCACTGCTCGTGAAGAAGTTCCAGAAATTCTTATGACGTGGTCGCTTTGGAAAATCTTCAAGGAGCAGTGATTCGTCATCAAGTGATTATAAGAGAAGGCTATGCCACAAATGCAAGAAGCCTGGTCACTACATTCAAGATTGTCCTCAGTGGGACAAGGAACTAAAGAAGAAGAAATACAAGGATTACAGTTCTGATGATGCCAAGAAGAAGAAGAAATCTTCAAAGTCTTCATCATCAAAATCCTTGAAGTCTTCATCCCACAAGAAGAGCAGCTCCAAGAAGGCTCGGGCATTCATTGGCAAGGAAATGGATTCTGAGGCTGAATCTGAGGATAATGAGGAAGAGGAGGCATCCGAGGAGTCTGAGTCAGGTGTGGCAAGTCTAGCTCTTGCTACCGCATTTGTCAGCAAGTCTATCTTCAACTCTGAAGAAAATGGCAACACCAACAACGCTGATGAAGGCAATGACAACTATGCTCCCACCTATTGCTTCATGGCAAAGGCTGCTAAGGTAACTAAATACCCCTCCTCTGAATCAAGTGAGGATGAATCTGATGAAAATCTTAAGCCTAGCTACTCTAAACTTGCTAAGATTGCTGTGAAACAACAAAAGGCTATTGAAAAACTTCAAAACATGCTAGACAAAAGTGATGATATGTTGGGTGATGAAATGGACCGCACTAAAGACTTAACTGAAAATCTTCAGAGACTTCAGTCTAAGTTTGACAACCTTCAAAGTCATCATAAAACTCTCTTCACTGATCACGAGAAGCTTTCTTATGAATTTCTTCAAAGAAAGCAAGATCTTGAGAAGCTAAGAGTGAGTTATGAAGATCTTCAGAAGGAGCGTGATTCATTACTTTCTCAACAAATCAGCGCTACTCAGGAAGAATTTGATCCTCCATGCTTAAAGTGCATTGAACATGAATCTGCTAATTCTTCACCTAAATGTTCAAATGCTTCAAATGTTACAAATTATTCACCTGCCTCTGCTATCACTAATTCCTCATCTGAGGACATTGCTAGTATCACTGACAATGCAGGGCTGAAGGAAGTGTATATGACAGGCATGTACAAAAGCCTCAAAGGGCATCAGACTCTTTGTGATGTGCTTAATAAGCAGATCCTCAACAGAAACCCTAGGAAAGAGGGTATTGCCTTTGAGAGGAAACTCAATGCTGACGGAACATATTGGAAGCCTGAGCAGTACCCCAAAACCTCATGGGTTGCTGCAAAGGGACCTCCAGTCGATCCATCTAACTTATCTGGATTTACGTGTGAATCTCCTCATTCTTCTGATGAGTCATTTGACTCCAACTATAAACTGTTCAAAAATCAGAATGGTGAAGTATTTGCTAGATATGTTGGCACTAACTGCAGGAACGGTTCCCCTATGAAGAAAATCTGGGTTCCCAAAAGTTATGTTGAAAGTCTTCAGGTGAATGTCCTCATGACACCACCAGTGAAGAATAGGAACCCCAGATCAAACTCCTCATACGGACCAAATTCCTCACATGGATCAAATTCCTCAAAAGGATCAAAATCCTCATATGAACATCATCGTGCTAACAACTCTGTTTCGCAGGGTAGAGCTAAGGGCTATAAATATGTGCATTATTCTTCAAATCATTATGTTCATAAGTCCTCAAAGAATTTCTCTGCTTATTCATATGCTTACCCTAACCCCTCTTATGTGAAACGAAGTGGACTGGCGTCCATGCCACCTTGCTCATATGGTGCTCGCAGAGTGATGAATTCTTTGCCACCTGCCAGATGTGGGTAGTGAAGAAAAAGAACTATTCTCTTATGCAGGGTCATGTCTCCAGTCGTGCTCAAAACGACTGAAAAATTTGCTGGAGACCTGAACAGTGCCTGATAGGACGCAGGCTAATCATGATGAAATGAACCTTCATTTCACACGTCCTCACACTGCTTATCTGTGCTATTGCTTGATGAAATTGAACTGATGATACTGATGTCATATTCTTCACTGATGAAGTATATGAGTTTGTAAGCTGCACTAATTCATCTTCAGGATGATCAACCCAAAGCAAATGAGTGGGTCCTCGATAGTGGATGTACAAATCAAACGACTGGTGAGAAGAATCTATTGATGGATACTCCCTTAACACCGTCACATCTGAAGCATATCATCTTTGCTGACAAAGGCAAAAGTCAGGTATTGGGTCTAGGTAAGGTTGCGATCTCTAAGGACATACACATGGACAAAGTCATGCTTGTCGAGTCCTTAGGATACAACCTCATGTCTGTCTCGATGCTTTGTGATCTTGATATGGTTGTTGTCTTTGGCAAGTATCGTTGTGTTGTGATCATGGAAGCTGACAATTCCAAAGTCTTCGAAGGCTTTAGGTGAGGAGACTTGTACATTGTTCATTTCTCTACAGGACCACAACCTGCCGTGTGCTTACTTGCAAAAGCTTCAGAAGGCTAGCTATGGCATCGATGACTTGGTCATGCTGGTATGAGGAATCTGCACACGCTCGCGAAGAAGAAGCATGTCATTGGCATTGAGAATGTCAAATTCCTCAAGGATCACTTATGCGGATCCTGTGAAGCTGGGAAGATGACTAAGTCCAAGCATCCAGCGAAGACTATCATGACCACCACTCGACCATTTGAATTGCTTCACATGGATCTCTTCGGTCCTAATCATTATTCTGCTGTGACTAATGATGCATCTCTATATGGCTTTGTTATTGTTGATGATTATTCTCGTTACACATGGGTACACATTGTTACTTACAAACATGAAGTGCAGGAAGTCTTCATATGATTTTCCTCGAGGGCGTCAACCAACTTTGCTGTGAAGATCAAGCACATCAAAAGTGACAATGGAACTAAGTTCAAGAATTCTGGTCTTAATGACTATCTCGATGAACTTGGTATTACTCATGAGTTATCTACTCCCTATACTCCTCAGCAAAATGGCGTCGTGGAGCGCAAGAACAAAACTCTTGTTGAGATGGCTTGCACTATGCTTGATGAATACAAAACGCCTCATCGTTTTTGGATTGATGCAATTGATACTACGTGCCACATCATCAACAGAGTATATCTTCACAAATTCTTCAAGAAGACTCCTATGAACTCCTCACTGACAAGAAACCCAATGTGAGTTATTTCAAAGTCTTCGGTGCTAAATGTTGGATTAGAGATCCTCATCACAATGCTCAATTTGCACCGAAAGCACATGAAGGTTTTATGCTTGGTTACGGAAAGGACTCGCACACCTACAGAGTCTTCAACATCGCTCTTCACAAGATTGTTGAAACTGTAGATGTGCGGTTCGATGAAACTAATGGCTCGCAAAGAGAGCACCTACCTTTTGTGATAGATGAACCAACACCTGAGGATTCTATCAAGTTCAAGGCTACCGAGGATGTCATTCCTACCGAAGAATCTACTGAAGAATTCATTCCAGAACGCGAAGATCGTCGAGCTAATGCACCTGAGGAAAATGCTAAAGAAAATGGTGCTGAAGAAAATGCTGATCGAATTCCTCGACGACAACCATCTCATCCTCGCGTTGCAAAAGTAGTGCAAGTTGAAAAGATCATCGATGCCATTGAAGCACCAGGTCCTCTCACCCGCTAGCTTCACATTTATCAAACTTTTGTGGGCACTATGCTTTTGTCTCTATCACAGAGCCCACTAAGGTAGATGAAGCATTTCTGGAGCCTGAGTGGATTCAGGCCATGCAAGAAGAATTACATCAGTTCGAGCTCAACAATGTCTGGGAACTGGTCAAACGTCCATATCCTCACAAGCATAATATCATTGGCACAAAGTGGATCTACCGCAACAAGCAAGATCAAAATGGCCTTGTGGTGAGGAATAATGCACGATTGTAGCTCAAGGCTACACACAGGTTGAAGGAATTGATTTCGATGAAACTTTTGCACCTGTTGCTAGACTTGAGGCTATTCGCATATTACTTGCTTATGCTAACCATCATAATATCACTTTATATCAAATGGATGTGAAAAGTGCATTCCTCAATGGTAAGCTTGAGGAAGAAGTATATGTTGCTCAACCCCCAGGTTTTGAAGATCCAAAGAATCCTGACAAAGTCTTCAGACTCAACAAGGCCCTCTATGGCCTCAAGCAGGCCCCTCGGGCGTGGGATGATACTTTGAAGGAATTCTTCATGAAGAATGGCTTCACACACGGTTCACTCGACCCTACTCTCTTTACTAAATCTTATGATGGTGAACTGTTCGTGTGCCAAATATACGTTGATGATATTATCTTTGGCTGTACTGACCAACGTTATAGTGATGAATTTGCCTATATGATGAGTGAAGAATATCAAATGTCTATGACGGGAGAGTTGAAATTCTTCTTAGGTCTTCAAATTCGTCCATAGGACAATGGCATATTCATATCTCAGGAGAAATACCTCAAGGATGTTCTGAGGAAATTCGGCATGAAAGATTGCAAAGGAGTCAAAATTACTATTCCCATGAATGGCCATCTATGCACTGATGAAAATGGTATTGACTTTGATCACAAGGTATACCGCTCCATGATTGGTTCTTTATTGTACTTATGTGCATCTAGGCCAGATATAATGCTTAGTGTTTGCATGTGTGCCCGATTTCAAGCTACACCGAAGGAATCGCACCATAAGGCTGTGAAGCATATTCTTCGATATCTAGCTCACACACCAACACTAGGACTATGGTACCCCAAGGGCTCTACTTTTGATCTCATGGGATATTCTGACTCTGACTATGCTGGTGATCATGTGGACCGCAAGTCAACATCTGGTACTTGTCATTTCCTCGGACGATCTTTGGTCTGTTGGTCCTCGAAGAAACAGAACTGCGTATCACTGTCTACTGCTGAAGCTGAGTACATTGCTGCTGGTTCTTTCTGTGCTCAATTGTTGTTGATGAAGCAAACTCTCAAGGACTACGGCATCAACATGAAGAATGTGCCTCTCTACTGTGACAATGAGAGTGCCATCAAGATTGCTCACAACCCAGTTCAGCACTCGAAGACAAAGCACATTCAGATTCGTCATCATTTTCTTCGTGATCATGTGTTGAAGGGCGACATTTCTATTGAGCATGTGAAGACTGAAGAACAGCTAGCCGATATCTTCACAAAGCCCTTGGATGAGAAGAGATTTAGCAAGTTGCGGTGTGAGCTAAATATCTTAGAGTCTTCGAATGTTCTTTGAAAGGACACTCATCCTAACACTTATGTAAAATTGATGACTTAGATGTGCAACACATGAAGAAACATTTTTCTTCAATCAATGAAGAATAACACTCTAAGTGTGAAGAAATTAATGAAGAATTTGATTCTCTGAACCCTACGACAATTGTACGCGGTGTCTGAAATCATCATTCTTATACGGTGGGTCACGCCACCACCAAAGTTGAAAATCTTCAATTTGAGTTTTTCCTCAGTTCTGAAATTCTTCAACCTTTCAAAATCTTCACTGTTTCCGTCGTTTTTCTTCATTGGCTATATATATATATATATATATATATATATATATATATATATATATATATATATATATATGAGTTTATGTCCTTTACAGCATTCACTTATGGCTATTTCTTCAAGTTGCATTTTCTACTAAGTGAATGTGATCGGACCCTTCCCCCTCTATGCTATACTCAACCCAATCTATTCACAAATTCTTCATGTGCGTTCTATTTGAAACTCGTTCAAAATCTTCACTATGTCTTGTCAGCTGAAGAAATTGCTAATAGAACTTTAAAACTAATCTTATCCAAATTTTCGGTTTTGCCGCTCAACCATCCCGTATCCCACGATAGAATTATCTATTCACCCACGATCTAACACGATCTCCACTTTTCAGTACGTGGGTGACACATGTCAAGCAAATGAGAAGGGCCAGGGGCACGTTAGTCCTAAATCTTCGGGTGAAATAATTTTCACTGCGACTATAAATACCCCCTCACCCCTTCCTCACTTCCTTTACTCTGCTCGACCGCTCTCTCTCTCGCTCGAGCTTCTCAAACCCTAGCGCCGCCGCTACTCCATCGTCGCCGGTGAGGAAGAGCTTCACTGACTCGACCTCGTCGCCGTCGTACTCGCGCCGGCCGCGGAAATCTTCACTCCGCCGCCGCCGTAGCTATCTTCCTCCGCCAAGTTAGGGCGTGGAAGATCTGAACTGACGAGCTTCAAATCTACACTTCTTAGTTCGTCGTGTTCTTCATGAAGGGTAATTAAAAGTTACTTTTACTACCCTCTTTGATTCAAATTTTCTCTACAAAATATTCAAAGGTGTTTTATTCTTCAAATCCTCACACACAAAACACCTCACTAGTCATCTGCTCTTGATTCGTTTCTCTAAGCATCATTTATCTTCAAGATTCCTCAATTGTGTGGATCCTCAATCTATACAACTTTGGAACCTAAGACAAAGAACGCTTAGTGAAATTCTTCAAGACTTATCTGGTCAAATTCCTCAAACTTGTTCTTTTTGAAAACCTTCTGAGAACGCATATGACCTCTTCAAATTCCTCGCAACCATACTCTGTTCACAGGTACTCATGTCCGCTGTTGAATCACTAGGTTCTCATCAACTTAACTCATTTGCAGTGTTCCTCGAAGAAAAGTTGCATACTTCTTTAGAGAATTCGATTGTTCAAATCCCTCAACTGAAGAATATGGCAGAAGGTAAGAAACCACACAAAGGAGGAAAGAGGCCTGAGGTCATGACTGCATTTGAAATTCCAGAGGACATCTATGCTGACTATTGCACACCTGATGAGGCTAAGTTCGGAAAGGAGAACAAAAATCAGCGCAAGGCGCATACAGAGGATTGAAAGGAGATGGGCAAGAGAATGGAGGGAGTACAGATATGTAACTCCAAAGTATATGAAGAAATTCGCTCTAAATCCTCCCTGCCCAAGAGCTCCATTGGCACCTGGCCAAGAAGCTGACCCCACCAGCATCAAGCGTGGCGAGGATTTCCCTCAACAATGGGCCAAATGCCAAGCCAAGTTGGCAAGACAAGCCAAAGAAGCAGTGAGGAAATTTAATGAAGACTCTACTGCTGCTGCTGCCACAAAGGCCTCTGACAAGCCTAGCAAATCAATGGCAAAGAAGCCCGCTCACAAGCCAAGTGCTTCACCAACTGTGCGCTCATGGCCAAGTTCCTCAGCAATGCCGTCACGGCCAGAATCTTCAAAGCCCTCACAGCCAAATTCTTCAAAGCCCTCACGGCCAATTCCTCATGCTGCTCTTGCTCCTCCAAAGTCCTCAGTTGCTCCGGCAAAGTCCTCAACACCTATACATCTGGCCACGTGCCAAAGGACTGCATGCATCTCTATAGCCTCTGGTGTCTCAGCGAGTTCCCCAGCTGCACCAAATTCTTCATCAGGCCCGACTCTGCTGAAGACCAAGGCAACTGCTGGACGAGGTCCTCGGCCTAGTCCGAAGAAGAAACAGGTTGCCTTCCAAGTGCCATCTGACGATGAAGCTGATGATGATTAACTTGCAAAAATCATCAGAGACACGCAAGAAAGGGCTGCTAGAGCCAAAGGCACAAATGTGCCACTGCTTTTGGATCCAAAGGCGATCCTCGACTACATTGATCTCTGGCACAAGGACCCAAACACTCCTATGCCTAATTTTCATTTGACTCCTGGCCAAAGTCACATGTTGACCCATTTCATCACTGAAGAGAAATGGAAATTTGAGAAGGCCAGGCAAATCAAGAAGGCTCAGTTCAGGAAAGAGAAGTTCTTGAGGAACAACGTTGTCACAATGACAACTGATGAACTCCTCAAGATCCAGTCTGAAATCAAAGCCCTCAGTGATGATTTCAATGCTTATTATGCTGATTGGCAAGGAGCCAAAGTCAGGTTCGTTAAACTGACTAAGAAGTTCACCAATGTTACAGCCCCATCGCAACAAGAAATTCCTCAAGCTGAAGCTTCTACTCAGCAACTAAAGAACATGCCAGCACCACTGATGACTTTCAAGCTGCAGATGAAAATGCTAGCTCCAGGGCTGATGACTCCATTCCAGCCGCTGGAGACATTGCCGGGGCATCCACTAAGAAAATGAAGAAGTCAGAGCAACTGCATCAGTTGCGCCTGAGGAAATTCAAACAGATTCCTCAGCTCCTCATGCGCCTACACCAACTCCTACTCTTCCATCTGCATCAGATATGAGGAAGACCAAGGCTGCAGAGAGAGCTGCAGTGAAGAAAAGGAAAGCATCATCTGCTTTAGATTCTTCAGCTCCGAAGAAAATGAAGCCTATGACTAGCTCACTTGAAAATCCAATTGATGTTGTTCCGATTTCCACCATGCCATCAAAGGACCTTGTTCCTTTTGGTAAAGAATATGTGATCCCTAGCGGATCTGATGAAGAAAATCATTCTGCTGCTTCATCAGAGCAGATTGATGAAGAAATTGAAGTGGATGCGATCCCTTCAACACCTGTTGCTTCCTCACCAATGCCTTAGTTCACAGCTGAAGAGGCTGGCATTGAAGAAATTGAAGATGAAGACGTGGATATTGGATGCACTAAGCCTGTGATGAATGATGACTTTTGGGAAAGTCAGCATCCCAATTCTCCACACTTCACCCCACTACAGCTAATACCTCAGTCCCCTGCACCAACTGTTCAAATAGGCTCTAAAGAAACTCATCCTACCTCGTCTGTGCATGAAGAAATTCCAGCCACTAGTGCTGAAGAAACTGCTGCTGCTAATACTTTGAACATGTAGACTGCCACTGAAGAGGAACCAGAAATTTCTCAGCCTGAAGAACCGGAGATTGCGATTCCTGAGGTTGTGATGCAACTCACTGACACTCCTATGCCCAAGCCAAAGGATCCATTCTCAAAGAAGCAAAAGTTCAAGGCTGCTGATTTCTTCAACGAGCATGTGTTCTTCACTGACTACAATCCCTATGATTCTGCTCGCATAAGGAAGAGGCGTTTCTGGACTGCTAGTCAAGCCAATTTCTATTCCTCAGTGCTATTCGACAAAGACAAAGTCTTCGATCATGCACACATTCCTCACGTGGACATGGAATCTCTGCCGTGCTTCGAGCCAGTCCTCAGTGTTCTTCAGGATGCTGGATTGCTGAATTTCTGCACTGACATCTGTGATTGGAATGATGAACTCATTCTTCAATTCTTTGCAACGCTGCACATCACAGGAAATTCTGAAGATGTGAACTCATGGGCGCTGGACTGGATGTCAGAAAATACTCACTACAAGGCACCAGTAACTGAATTGCTTCGTGCCCTCCCACTCAGTCCTCCCCTTGATGGTGCTCGTTGCATCTACAATGAACCTCATGCAAGTGCTGATGAAGCCTTTGAAGCCAGGGCAGGCCCCTCGAACCAAATTCCTCGTCAAGGAATTACTGTATGTGCCACGGACTGTCTATCACATTCTGACAAAGACAATGAGTCCTATCAAAGGCCACGACTCAAATGATGAAGAAGTCGTTGGCATCATGAAGAATATGCTTTTCAATATCATTCATGGCGCTCCCGTCAACTTCCATGATTTCTTCATGAGGACTCTGGCAAATATTGCTATGTCACCATTTGAGCTGAAGCCCTATGCGCCATGGATTATGAGGTTCATCAGGACAAGGTCTTCACTCAACTACAAGGCTGATACTCTGAACCATGGCAGCTACTTGCCTCCAATTGAAGTCCTCAAACGGACATTTTTCTCAGCTGATGACAAAGGCAAGGCAACTACTGTGATAGATAAGGCATTCGTCCATTGGATGGTCAATTTCGCAAGGCTGCATCCTACTCCACCAATGATGACTCTGCCGCCAACACCCCTGCCAAGCAAATTCCTCAAGCCACAGCACCCAGGGTGATGACTGATCATGAGTTACTCCTCAGTCTTCATCAGAAAGTTGATCGCAATCATAAATGGGTCAAGCGTCAGTTTGGTTCAATTCTTTACAACATGACCTCAACACACAATGCAGTGAAGAAAAACCAATACTACCTCCATCAAACCTTCAACCGTACCTGGGTTGTTCTATCTCATATCTACAGCGCAGAAGATCTGAAGAGCATGGGTCTCAAGGAAGAATTTGACTGGTCTGCACCTCCACCGAAGAAATTCAAGAAGGTCAAGGTTCCTTCCTTGGTGGCCAGCTCCTATTCTTCATTGCACGACACTGATGAAAATGAAGACTTGGACGACACTGCGGCATGCCCTACTACGACAACCGACCCCGACAACGCTGGCGCTCCTCCATCAACTTGATATTCTTCAGGGGCGTTAGTCCTCAGTTTCGATCCTTTTGGTCATTCGATGACAAAGGGGGATAAATCTGAGTTAGTCTTCAAGCGGGTCTATTATATGGGCGTTTTTTCTAAGTTACAACTCTCGCTCTTCTGAAACTCTTATTGGATCGATTTGTAATCTTTAACCCGATGGTGCTCTGATACTTTTGGTGCACTGTGCTCTAACACTTTTGATGCGTTATTCTGCATGCTTGTTCCTCATTAAAATTATTGCTCGCATGCTGAATCCCTTCAGGCACCATATTTGATCATGCATTTCAAATTCTTTATATTATATGTCAAATGCATGTATGAATTACAAGATATAGGGGGAGATCTCCATGATTCAACTCTTCAAGTGTGCATTGCTTCAAAAGCAAATTCCTCATTATGCACATCTTCAGGGGGAGTTCTTCTATATCTTGCAATCAAATTCCTCAATATCAGTACTTACACTTCATATGTTTATCCCCGTTGAAAACTTAACCTATATTGTCATCAATCACCAAAAAGGGGGAGATTGTAAGTGCATCTAGTGCCCCTTAGTGATTTTGCTGTATTGAAGACTTATAGGGTAAGGGACTAATGTGTTTATGAGTGTACACAGGTCTATAAGTCTATGAGGAGTTTGATATTTATAGAGAAAGTCGACCCCTAAAAATGAATATCTTCGACTGAAGATTTTGGTATTCCTGAAGACTTTCATGAAGACTTTGAAAGTGAAGAAATTGGTGTGTCCATGAAGACTTGATATTCATGCAAGGAATACGAAGCTTGAAGACTTTCGTTTTCATAGTTTTGTTTTTCTCTTTCTTGAGTCATAGGAAACACCGTACTATTAAAGGGGGCCGAGGAAATACTAAGGAAAAATTTCCATGTGATGCTCAACTCAAAATCCTACACCTACCAATCCCTTCGAGTGAACCCATTGGAAATCTCATATAGTTCAGTCAATTTCTTCAGTGACAGAGACGAAGTTCTTCTGGTCGTTGAGGAATTTGTTCTGACTGAGGAGTTAGGAATTCGCCAGTGCGGATTGCCTACACAGTGAGGAACATGATAGCCCTGAGAAATTTGAGAGTCAAATTTCCGACCGTTGCTGTGCTGCGTGCCAGCTGTCCCAAAACATCTTATCCACCTAACGGTCATATCATTGAAGGGCATTTATGTCTTATCATGCCGGGCTGCTCCCTAGGCTATAAATAGCCGCCCCCTACAACCACTAGCTAGTTGGCTGCTCCGAGAGAAACTGACACTTGTCATTTGAGAGCAACCCATCCTCCGAGGACTTTGAGCGAAAATCATCGAGTGAGGAAAAACCCAAACCCAAACACCCACAAACCCTCACTTCCTTTACTCCGCTCGACCGCTCTCTCTCTCTCTCTCGCTCGAGCTTCTCAAACCCTAGCACCACCGCTACTCCATCGTCGCCGGTGAGGAAGAGCTTCACTGACTCGACCTCGTCGCCATCGTACTCGCGCCAGCCACGGAAATCTTCACTCCGCCGCCGCCGTAGCTGTCTTCCTCCGCCAAGTTAGGGCATGGAAGATCTGAACTGACGAGCTTCAAATCTACACTTCTCAGTTCGGCGTGTTCTTCATCAAGGGTAATTAAAAGTTACTTTTACTGCCCTCTTTGATTCAAATTTTCTCTACAAAATCTTCAAAGGTGTTTTATTCTTAAAATCCTCACACACAAAACACCTCACTAGTCATCTGCTCTTGATTCGTTTCTCTAAGCATCATTTATCTTCAAGATTCCTCAATTGTGTGGATCCTCAATCTATACAACTCTGGAACCTAAGACAAAGAACGCTTAGTGAAATTCTTCAAGACTTATCTGGTCAAATTCCTCAAACTTGTTCTTTTTGAAAACCTTCTGAGAACGCATATGACCTCTTCAAATTCCTCGCAACCATACTCTGTTCACAGGTACTCATGTCCGCTGCTGAATCACTAGGTTCTCATCAACTTAACTCATTTGCAGCGTTCCTCGAAGAAAAGTTGCATACTTCTTCATAGAATTCGATTGTTCAAATCCCTCAACTGAAGAATATGGAAGAAGGTAAGAAACCACAGAAAGGAGGAAAGGGGCCTGAGGTCATGACTGCATTTGAAATTCCTGAGGACATCTATGCTGACTATTGCACACCTAATGAGGCTAAGTTCGGAAAGGAGAACAAAAATCAGCGCAAGGTGCGCATACAGTGGATTGAAAGGAGATGGGCAAGAGAATGGAGGGAGTATAGATATGTAACTCCAAAGTATATGAAGAAATTCGCTCTAAATCCTCCCTGCCGAAGAGCTCCATTGGCACCTGACCAAGAAGCTGACCCCACCAGCATCAAGCGTGGTGAGGATTTCCCTCAAGAATGGGCCAAACGCCAAGCCAAGTTGGCAAGACAAGCCAAAGAAGCAGTGAGGAAATTTAATGAAGACTCTACTGCTGCTGCTGCCACAAAGGCCTCTGACAAGCCTAGAAAATCAATGGCAAAGAAGCCCGCTCACAAGCCAAGTGCTTCACCAACTGTGCCCTCACGGCCAAGTTCCTCAGCAATGCCCTCACGGCCAGAATCTTCAAAGCCGTCACGGCCAAATTCTTCAAAGCCCTCACGGCCAATTCCTCATGCTGCTCCTGCTCCTCCAAAGTCCTTAGTTGCTCCGGCAAAGTCCTCAACACCTATACATCTGGCCACGTGCCAAAGGACTGCAGGCATCTCTATCGCCTTTGGTGTCTCAGCGAGTTCCCCAGCGGCACCAAATTCTTCATCAGGCCCGACTCTGCTGAAGACCAAGGCAACTGCTGGACGAGGTCCTCGGCCTAGTCCGAAGAAGAAACAGGTTGCCTTCCAAGTGCCATCTGACGATGAAGCTGATGATGATGAAGTTGCTGAAATCATCAGAGACAGGCAAGAAAGGGCTGCTAGAGCCAAAGGCACAAATGTGCCACTACTTTTGGATCCAAAGGTGATCCTCGACTACATTGATCTCTGGCACAAGGACCCAAACACTCCTATGCCTGATTTTCATTTGACTCCTGGCCAAAGTCACATGCTGACCCATTTCATCACTGAAGAGAAATGGAAATTTGAGAAGGCCAGGCAAATCAAGAAGGCTCAGTTCAGGAAAGAGAAGTTCCTGTGGAACAACATTGTCACAATGACAACTGATGAACTCCTCAAGATCCAGTCTGAAATCAAAGCCCTCAGCGATGATTTCAATGCTTATTATGCTGATTGGCAAGGAGCCAAAGTCAGGTTCGTTAAACTG
Source organism: Triticum aestivum (assembly GCF_018294505.1). NCBI lineage: Eukaryota > Viridiplantae > Streptophyta > Magnoliopsida > Poales > Poaceae > Triticum > Triticum aestivum. The sequence continues at coordinate 644,335,887 of NC_057798.1, read as the reverse complement.
ACTAAGAAGTTCACCAATGTTGCAGCCCCCTCGCAACAAGAAATTCCTCAAGCTGAAGCTTCTACTCAACAAACTGAAGAACATGCCAGCACCACTGATGACTTTCAAGCTGCTGATGAAAATGCTAGTTCCAGGGCTGATGACTCCATTCCAGCCGCTGAAGACATTGCCAGGGCATCCACTAGTGGTGCACCTGAAGAAAATGAAGAAGTCAGGGTAACTGCATCAGTTGTGCCTGAGGAAATTCAAATAGATTCCTCAGCTCCTCCTGCGCCTACACCAACTCCTACCCTTCCATCTGCATCAGATATGAGGAAGACCAAGGCTGCAGAGAGAGCTGCAGTAAAGAAAAGGAAAGCATCATCTGCTTCAGATTCTTCAGCTCCGAAGAAAATGAAGCCTATGACCAGCTCACTTGAAAATCCAATTGATGTTGTTCCGATTTCCACCATGCCAGCAAAGGACCTTGTTCCTTTTGGTAAAGAATATGTGATCCCTAGCGGATCTAATGAAGAAAATCATTTTGCTGCTTCGTCAGAGCAGATTGATGAAGAAATTAAAGTGGATGCGATCCCTTCAACCCCTGTTGCTTCCTCGCCAATGCCTCAGTTCACAGCTGAAGAGGCTGGCGTTGAAGAAATTGAAGATGAAGACGTGGATATTGGATGCAGTACGCCTGTGATGAATGATGACTTTTGGGAAAGTCAACATCCCAATTCTCCACTCTTCACCCCACTACAGCAAATACCTCAGTCCCCTGCACCAACCGTTCAAATAGGCTCTGAAAAAACTCATCCTACCTCGTCTGTGCATGAAGAAATTCCAGCCACTAGTGCTGAAGAAACTGCTGCTGCTAATACTTTGAACATGCAGACTGCCACTGAAGAGGAACCAGAAATTCCTCAGCCTGAAGAACCGGAGATTGCGATTCCTGAGGTTGTGATGCAATTCACTGACACTCCTGTGCCCAAGCCAAAGGATCCATTCTCAAAGAAGCAAAAGTTCAAGGTTGCTGATTTCTTCAACGAGCATGTGTTCTTCACTGACTACAATCCCTATGATTCTGCTCGCATAAGGAAGAGGCGTTTCTGGACTGCTAGTCAAGCCAATTTCTATTCCTCAGTGCTATTCGACAAAGACAAAGTCTTCGATCATGCACACATTCCTCACGTGGACATGGAATCTCTGCCGTGCTTCGAGCCAGTCCTCAGTGTTCTTCAGGATGCTGGATTGCTGAATTTCTGCACTGACATCTGTGATTGGAATGAAGAACTCATTCTTCAATTCTTTGCAACGCTGCACATCACAGGAAATTCTAAAGATGTGAACTCATGGGTGCTGGACTGGATGTCAGAAAATACTCACTACAAGGCACCAGCAACTGAATTGCTTCGTGCCCTCCCACTCAGTCCTTCCCTTGATGGTGCTCGTTGCGTCTACAATGAACCTGGGCTTACAAATCATTACATGCAAGTGTTGATGAAGCCTTTGAAGCCAGGGCAGGCCTCTCGAACCAAATTCCTCGTCAAGGAATTATTGTATGTGCCATGGACTGTCTATCGCATTCTGACGAAGACAATGAGTCCTATCGAAGGCCACGACTCAAATGATGAAGAAGTCATTGGCATCATGAAGAATATGCTTTTCAATATCATTCATGGCGCTCCCGTCAACTTCCATGATTTCTTCATGAGGACTCTGGCAAATATTGCTATGTCACCATTTGAGCTGAAGCCTTATGCGCCATGGATTATGAGGTTCATCAGGACAAGGTCTTCACTCAACTACAAGGCTGATACTCTGAACCATGGCAGCTACTTGCCTCCAATTGAAGTCCTCAAACGGACATTTTCCTCATCTGATGACAAAGGCAAGGCAACTGCTGTGATAGATGAATGCATTCGTCCATTGGATGGTCAATTTCGCAAGGCTGCATCCTACTCCACCAATGATGACTCTGCCACACATGACTCTGCCGTCAACACCCCTTCCAAGCAAATTCCTCAAGCCACAACACCCAGGGTGATGACTGATCGTGAGTTACTCCTTAGTCTTCATCAGAAAGTTGATCGCAATCATAAATGGGTCAAACGTCAGTTTGGTTCAATTCTTTACAACATGACCTCAACACACAATGCAGTGAAGAAAAACCAATACTACCTCCATGAAACCTTCAACCGTACCTGGGCTGTTCTATCTCATATCTACAGCGCAGAAGATCTGAAGAGCATGGGTCTCAAGGAAGAATTTGACTGGTCTGCACCTCCACCGAAGAAATTCAAGAAGGTCAAGGTTCCTTCCTTGGTGGCCAGCTCCTATTCTTCATCACGCGACACTGATGAAAATGAAGACATGGACGACACTGCGGCAGGCCCTACTACGACAACCGACCCCGACAACGCTGGCGCTCCTCCATCAACTTGATATTCTTCAGGGGCGTTAGTCCTCGGTTTTGATCCTTTTGGTCATTCGATGACAAAGGGGGAGAAATCTGAGTTAGTCTTCGAGCGGGTCTATTATATGGGCGTTTTTTCTAAGTTACAACTCTCGCTCTTCTGAAACTCTTATTGGATCGAGTTGTAATCTTAAACCTGATGGTGCTCTGATACTTTTGATGCACTGTGCTCTAACACTTTTGATGCGTTATTCTGCATGCTTGTTCCTCGTTAAAATTATTGCTCGCATGCTGAATCTCTTCAGGCACCATATTTCATCATGCATTTCAAATTCTTTATATTAAATGTCAAATGGATGTATGAATTACAAGATATAGGGGGAGATCTCCATGATTCAACTCTTCAAGTGTGCATTGCTTCAAAAGCAAATTCCTCACTATGCACATCTTCAGGGGGAGTTCTTCTATATCTTGCAATCAAATTCCTCAATATCAGTACTTACACTTCATATGTTTATACCCGTTGAAAACTTAACCTATATTGTCATCAATCACCAAAAAGGGGGAGATTGTAAGTGCATCTAGTGCCCCTTAGTGATTTTGGTGTATTGAAGACTTATAGATTAAGGGACTAAGGTGTTTATGAGTGTACACAGGTCTATAAGTCTATGAGGAGTTTGATATTTACACAGAAAGTCGACCCCTAAAAACGAATATCTTCGACTGAAGATTTTGGTATTCCTGAAGACTTTCATGAATACTTTGAAAGTGAAGAAATTGGTGTGTCCATGAAGACTTGATATTCATGCAAGGAATACGAAGCTTGAAGACTTTTGTTTTCATAGTTTTTTTTCTCTTTCTTGAGTCATAGGAAACACCGTACTGTTAAAGGGGGTCGAGGAAATACTAAGGAAAAAATTTCATGTGATGCTCAACTCAAAATCCTACACCTACCAATCCCTTCAAGTGAAGCCATTGGAAATCTCATACAGTTCAGTCAATTTCTTCAGTGACAGAGACGAAGTTCTTCTGATCGTTGAGGAATTTGTTCTGACTGGGGAGTTAGGAATTCGCCAGTGCGGATTGCCTACACAGTGAGGAACATGATAGCCCTGAGAAATTTGAGAGTCAAATTTCCGACCGTTGCTGTGCTGCGTGCCAGCTGTCCCAAAATATCTTATCCACCTAACGGTCATATCATTGAAGGGCATTTATGTCTTATCATGTCGGGCTGCTCCCTAGGCTATAAATAGCCGCCCCCTACAACCACTAGCTGGTTGGTTGCTTCGAGAGAAACTGACACTTGTCATTTGAGAGCAACCCATCCTCCGAGGAGTTTGAGCGAAAATCATCAAGTGAGGAAAAACCCAAACCCAAACACCCACAAACCCAAAGTGATTGAGCATCACTGAAGAGATAGATCATGCGTGGATCCGACGCTTGTTACCTTTGAAGACTGTGCTTCTTCCAGATGGTTAGGCGTCATGGTCTAGAGCATCCAAGAGGAATTGTGGATTGCCGAGTGACCGAAGTCTGTGAAGGTTTAGAAGTCGCCTGAAGACTTACCACGAGTGATTGGACAAGGTCTGTGTGACCTTAGTTCAAGGAGAATACGGTGAGGACTTGGTGTCCTGAGCTGCGTGCTCAGCGACTGGGTGTCCGGGACTGTGTGTCCTCGAGTTTAAATACTCATCCGCTCCAACCAGACATACAACTGAGACAGCAGTTGGAACTGGTCTACCAAATCATTGTCTTCACCAACCTTACTGGTTCTATTTCCTCAACTCTTTCATTTCCTCATTACTGTGTTGAGTGATTGTTCATATCTGTGTTTGAAGACTTTGACTGAAGACTTTCTCAATTTCCTCAGTTCAATTTCTTCAGTCTGTTTGTCTTCATCTTGTGTTATCATGTGTTTACACTTTCTGTACTCTGTGTTTGTCTTCATTTCATCATGATGACCATGTGTGTATTCTGTCATGCTTACTTCTGAGTACTTATTCCGCTGCAAGTAGTTCTTCGCTAAGGAATTTCCTCACCGGCAAATTCCTCAGTGAAGAATTCATAAAAATCGCTTATTCACCCCCCCCTCTAGTCGATATAACGCACTTTCACCTCGGTCGCGAGAGGAGGGTATGTACTCCCTCCGGTCCTTTTTGCTCTGGATATAAGAATTATCTGAAGTCAAACCTTGTAAAGTTTGACCATATTTATATGAAAAAATATCAACATCTACAATGCTAAAGTTATACAATATGAAAATTTAAGTCACGACGCATCTCATGATAATGATTGATTTCACATTGTGAATTTCGTATTCTTTTCTATAAAGTTGGTCAAACTTTATGAGGTTTGACTTCGGACAAATCTTATATGTGAACTAAAAAGGACCGAAGGGAGTACCATAGGACGTGGCCTATGGTACATACCCTTGGAGCATCTCTAGCAGATCCATTAAATCGCGGAATTGAAAACGTGATTTTCAGTTCGCGGAAAACGCATTTTAAGGCTCGGTTTGAGTTGCGGTCGAATAGACCCCTCAAACTTGAATTGTAAAACCGAATATTTGCTTATGTTTTTCCCCACGTCTTCTTCTCCCTCTCGCCCGTGTCCACGATCTACTAGCTCACTCCTATGAAGCCGACGGACAGCGCATAAAACGGCCAAATATGGAGCCGCCGGCGTCAAGGACGACTCGCACGAAGCTAGCTTGCTCCAATCAATCCAAACGGCCAAATACGGAGCCACAGTTGTCGTAGCTAACTGAATCAACCTAGGAGCTAGCTAGCTGAATCTATTCAAGCAGCCGGGGCGGGCGGCTGGCGGCCGAGGGGTCGGGATGGGCGGTCGGCTTCCGAGGATGGGCGGGGTGGCGCTCGGGGCGATGAGGACGATAGATGCAGATGTTTCCATGGCAGTTGGACTCCCGCGCAACTGCTTTCTCTTGATAAGTGGACACCAAAACTGTGTTTTTATAGATCGGGAGGAGCTTTTTTACCGCACCCTTAAAAAAATTCACAGGTCAGAGACGTTTACGGGTTCTATTCAGGTCTTTTTTCAGCTTAAAACTGTAAACCGACTATTATTTTACAGTTTCGTGCATTTTAAGGGTCTGCTATAGATACTCTTAGACCATGCCAATGCAACAAATTTCAAATGATGCTGGTAAATTAAACCGATTTTTGCTAAAACACTAGCGTTTATTTTCTATAGCAGAGGTGTCTAATTAAGCATCTTCGCCGTAGGAAATAGGCAGTTTGTTGTGCATGTGGTTAGGCGAGAAATTTAGTCGGTCGTACGGATATCATTTACAGTTGGAAGGCTCCCTCTCACATTCTCACACCAGAATGCATGACTTGTGGGCTTCTAGCTAGACTAGACAAGTCTTCCGCATGCAAGCCATGAATCTTTTGCCACAAACAAGAGCTTGCATGCGGAAGACTTGAATTCTCCTTCCCAACGCTTTTCTCTTTTGCCAGAAACAAGAGTTGTTCGACTGCATCTCAGTTCACTAATGGTGTTTGGGAAAGCAAGCTGCACCCGAATCTAACTGCCACAGCTGCCAGAGAATTGCAGGCCTTAAACGACGTTTTGGACGGCATCCAACCTATGGAAGAGCATGCTGATTCATAGAGGCCAATCTGCCTATATAACAAGCCCACAACACTCTTCTTCTACGAGATGCTCACATTTAAGGGGCTCCAATGCCCCTTGAAAGACAAGATTTGGGACAATATTATACCTAATAAACACAGAGTTTTCCTCTGGTTAGCGACCCGTGGCCGGGTAAACACAAGGGACAATATGCTGAAGAAACAATGGAAGATCACAACTCATAATGGCTGTGATTGGTGCCCCACATCAGAAACCATATGCCTCCTGATTCTACGGTGTCGGTTAGCTAATGCAGTCTGGCGTAAGGTCGGTCTACATGGTATTGCAAATGCTTGCCCAGACTTGCAAAACCTTCATTTTATCAGAGGAGACCACGGCCACGCATGGTAAACTATGGCACGTCCTCTTTGCGGCGGTTGCGGTTGCTCTCTGGACAGCCCGGAACGCTCTTGTCTTCAGGACAGAGGCATGGACTGCAACTCGGACTTTCAAAGAGATCCACCAGCTTCTTCACCTCTGGAAAAATAGAGCGCGAAGGGACCAAGATTTAACCACCCTGTGTAATTATGCTGCTCTTTTCCTCCAAGCCTAACCCCCCCCCCCCTCTCTTTTACCTATTTCTTTCATGTTAGGCTTGGTGGTGGCCTGCTGCACTTGTTGTGCTTCAACACACCACCTTCATGTAATATGACTCCTGTCATCCAGGTTCTTTTGCCCCGTTTTAAATGCATAAGGTAGATCATGATCTACCTTTTCCTTCAAAAAAAAAGCTAGACTAGACAAACCAAAGAGCCATGTGTACGCAAGCACACCTCCATCCACCACCCAAACTTGCGTGAACAAAATTAAACCTGCTATTCCAGCCAATTAGCCCTTACATATATACGTCCACTAGTCTTGCAAAAGTCCCTAGCACACTACTCCTACTTGGCAAGAGTGTATGCTATATCAAGGGAACTAGGCTGTAGCCTAGTGGCAAGGGTGGGCGGTGGCACACCCAGCCGCGGCGAGGGTTCGAATCCCGTCGGGGTTGAGTTTCTGGTTCCTCATCCGGATGGACTTTTTCTATATAAAAGTAAAAAATATGTCCCGGGTTTTAGTGCCCATGGATCTATTATTTTTAAGCTATATCAAAAACCAATGAAAAGAAAGTCCCTAGAACAGAAAAGAAAGCCTTCCGCATCCAGCGAACGCACGTAGCCTCCAGCCTCGATCGGTCAGTCGACGATCCGTATGCACGGTATTTCCTACTAGCATCGACGCGACGTCCCAACATGTGATCGGTCGACAATTGTCAAAGATGGGGCGTGCCACATGCCTTGTTGACTGCTGTGTGCTACGTAGCTTTCGACAGGTGTATGTTTAGAGCAGTTATAGCTCTCGGCACCAGATCAACAGTAATTAAAGTGAACGAGTATTGCCTTCGGTTCCCTATATGCGTACGTACGTAAGCGCCTAGCTAATTATTCAGTACATCTATACCAGTATCTCTGTTCAAACAACGTACCCTGTAAACAATTTCCGAACAAGCACACACGCACACACCAGTTGGGAATGGGAGCCAACAGAGGACAGAAAACCAAAGCCCCATGGTCATGAAAAACAAGGAGGGTGCTGGAGTTTCAATGCCAGGAACGCGCGCGTGTACTAGCGGTCTCGCTTTCGCCCGAGGCCGACGGCCGCAGCCAGCCGTACGCCGATGGTCGCCCGCGCGCGCGTCGGCATCGTTGGACGTTATAAGAACACGTCGCGCGCGTGGACGGCGCCACTCGGTCGCTCTCCATCGATGATCGTCGCGGACTGCCTGGGATACAGCCCCGTACGCTTTTGTCTCGTCAACACGTACGCGCGCGGTCCATCTCCCGCGCTTGGGATACATCTCCATGCGTTGTCTCCTCAACACGCGGGGCGCGCTCCGTGCATCGTCCAAATGGCCGCGGATCACTAGCCGACCTTCGTAGACGATGACGATGATGCACGGCCTGATAAAGTATAGTAGTAACTGTTTTTGTATCGCTGATAAAATACTGGAGTACTCTAGTACTGTAGAACTGTTCTTTGTTGTGTGCAGCTGCAGATGCTCATCCTCTTATTCCCGCTTCGCTGTAACATATTCCACGAATCGGAATTTTCAGGGCACTTGATCGTGCGCGCGCGCGTGCGGCGACGTGACTGACCAAGCGAGCTTTTAGTCTCTTTTCCGTGGTCTACTTTGGTTTCTCCGACATGCCACTGAACGAACGGCCCTCCTCCAGGTGTAAAGGCCAAGTAACTCCGGTTGGTTGCAGGAAAGATCACAGGAAAGGAAGGCTTTTAAATTCTTCTGCGAAAAGTTGGCATAACGTCCCAACAAATCAAGTACTAGCTCCTTTTTTTTTGACATTCAAGTACTAGCTCTTAATTTCTACTAGCACACACCTACTATATGCAGGTGCCTGACTCTAAGCTTGTAGTATATGAAGCAGTTGAGTACTTTTGGGGCTAGGGTTGCACAAAACACCATATATTGGGGTAATTCGATGCAGCTAGGTCTAATCCATCATTTAGGTGTGTTGACATGATTCCTGATAATTGGATCCAGTTTGTAAGTGCACCGGTGGCAAAAAAGAAAAACCGACCACATCAACATCCAATTAGAATTGTCAATATCTAACCATCCTTTGCTCCAATTCAGTTAAATTTCCCCCAGAATATTAGCGACTGCATTTACGATTTACTAGATTATTTTTTGCATTTTTCTTGCACAAAACACATTGCACAGAAGAGCATGCCGCTGGCAAAGTGGCCGCCAGTGATGGAGCCTAGCCAGCTCTCCTACGTCGTCGGGTAAGCATGTCTCTGCGCCCCCCTCCCCACCTCCAAGGTCT
>NC_057798.1:644320818-644326769 GCF_018294505.1 Triticum aestivum | reverse complement strand
AAACCCTATATTTTTAGGTGGAAATTTTGTCGTTGATCAACGTATATTTGTTTATGAACCTGAATTTTTGGGCGTTTTGTGTAATGGCATGAAATAATCAAAATACATACATATATATATGTTTGACACGTATCAGCGGCCACCCCCTACCCCCCTCAGGGCCGGCCCTATATCAGAGATTGTTTGTGCACTGTAATGGAAAAGAATCCTAGTTCTAGATTTCATGTATGGACAATCCGTCCTATCAACAAACCTGGAAAAAAAACCAAGGTTTCATAGTCTTTTCTTTGTTCTACATGCACAAATCAAAGGGTTTGCGTGCCTTTCATTGGTCAGTATCTCACCCCCAATGGAAGGGTTTAAAATGGATGTACGGCTTCCATTGGTCAACTTTTTTGTTCATAATTTAACATTTAGAAAATTCAAACATAATTCAATAAATCATAAATGCACTCACTAATATTTTGGGGAAATTCAACTCAATTGGAGCAAAGGATCATGAGACATTGACAGTTCTAGTTGCTGCTAATGTGGCCGTTTTTTTTGCTACTGCTGCACTTAGAAACAGGACCCACTTGCCGGGAATCATGTCAACACACCTAAATGATGGATTAGACCTAGCTGCAACGGATTACCCCAATATATGGTGTTTTGTGCAAGAAACCTGTAAAATAGGTGTTTTGTGCAATACTATCACCAAAACTAGGTGGTTTGTGCAATTTCCTCGAAGCAGTTGCACCAACCGATATGTAATGTACGTGTGTAGGAGAGCGTTCTTATGCTCAACAAGTCACATAAGTAAGTAGAGTAAGTAGTGCATAAAAGGAGTAGGGATTATTTATTTATTTTTACAGAGAAACAAGTAGGGATTAGAGCATCTCAACTTCTCAACTCTCAAGCATGCATGGGCCAGGAGGGAACAAAGGAAAAAGGGATAGCACCCAAGGAAAAGCAAGGGAGGAAAAAAAAAGCTTGGGTATCCAAGCAAAGAAGGGACATGATGAGGAAGAGGAGAGGAGGAAAGAATAATGAGAGCACACCGAACGGGCTTTTCATCGGCTCTCCTTGGACCCGATTAAACAGAGGTGCACGCACGCACCAAGATGCGCGCGCACACACACACCACCCACCCGCTCCCTTCCTTCTTCTTCTCCTTCTAGATTCATTCACAGTCACACACGGACTACTTTATTTTTTGAATGGAAGACTACTTTATTCAGCACCATCATATCATGCCAAGAGAGTTGCCGTTGGTAAAATGATGGTCTCTGGTCGGCACCTCGGTCGAATGCATGCGGTGATAAACTTGTCACTGCCGGTCGGATCTGTACTAGATTGCCCCTGTCTCCCCGTTGACATGGCAAGTTTCTCACGTACGTACTCTCATAGTATTAGTACCATTTTCGTGATCAGTCTCGAGAACAAACGGGGTGCACTGTGACAGTCCCCAGAAGGCTTTGTATTTCTGTTGCCAAAACCAAACCCCGTGAATACTGGCACGACGATGGCCCCATTGTTGTTGTTGCATTGAATGGTCGGGCGGACCCTTGCACTGCACTTTATGCCAATTCCCATTAACCACACGTCATTCCCTTCCGTTTCTTCCTTCAGGCTCCTCTCCTCTCCCACTTCCTTCAGTTACTTGACCCCTTCCACCACACCAGCACCACCAACCTTGTAACCATCGCGCGACGGCAGGCAGCAAAGCATTCTCCCTCCCTCCCTCCCTCCCTCCCTCCCTTTCTCCCTCCCATACACACACACACACCAAGCTCTTGTGCTGGCAGTGGCACGACACCTATATATGCGTGTATCCTACACCGCCCCCTCGCCCGGAAGCGTTTCCGTCTCGGCGCTAGCGGGCAAGCAAATCCACAGCGCCAGTGCCACGCGGACACCGAGAGACGGAGCGTTTGGCTCGTCACTTTCCTACAGATACAGAAGCAGAGGGAGAGAGACGCCATTGATGCTGTAGCACAAGGGCGGGCCCAAGAAAGAAGGGGGGAAGCCTGAGCATGGAGGTGCTGGCCGGAGGAGGCCGCGGCTGCCTCATGCATGCGCTACTTCTTGTTGGTGCCGCCCTTGTTGCATTGACGGGCGGCGCGGAGGCGTGGGCGCACCACGGCGCCGCCGGTGCGAGGGCCGGCGCCGAGCGGCGGTACAGGGATCTCGCGGCGGGCAGGATGGAGAGCGTCAGATCCTCCTTCGGCAAGGCCAGGAGGGGGCTTGCAACGGTCAGTATTATTACTCACCATGCCTGTTGCTTCTTCCATATTTGCGCTAATTAGTTCCTTCAAGCTCTCTGCTTCTAATCACTTTGTTTTTTGGGTTAAAACGAAAGCGGTTCTTGGAATCATGTGATTACATTCATCGCCTTTCCGTAGTTCCGTTGGAACATCCTTTCGTGGGAGCAGTTGTTGTTAACGTTCGTTTCCTTGATTGATTACAACATCCGTATGGTAGTTTAATTACAAATTACTACAGTAGAAGCGCGGAGGAACAGAGCAAGTGTCGGTTGGCTTTGCTTTCTGGGAGATTTCTCATTCATTCGCTTTTGCAGAGGAAAATGATAGCCGTTCCTTTCACCCCAAAAGGAACCTTTTTTTATTTATAAAAAATAAAACGAAAACGAAAACGGTAGTGGTAGATCATCTTCCCGTTGTGTTTCCGTCTCTGCGTTTGCGTCAGGTCTCGAGTCTTGACTGGAAATCAGGGACACGCACGCCGTGCGCCTGAATCTACCTCTCCGTGCGTTGATCTCTTCATGTCCGTCAGCTCACAAATGCAGTTTCGTCAAGAATGTTAGGTATCAGCAAAGAAACTTTCCGTCCCTCGACAAATGATTCTCCCTTCTCTTCCCGTGTTGGGTAATGCCAGTAGAAAGTGGCACTAACTGCCCCACCTCCCAACCACCCACCCGACAAATGTCAAACGCTTGGGTGCAGCTACGTACTACTCGTGCTCCCATCATTGGCCGCTTGGTGTGGCGCATCGCAGATCGCACTGACCACAAGCCGATTATTGTCACGTCTGACGTGGTGGATTTTCGTTGCAGTCCTCGGCGAGCTCGCGGGTGTACCACGTCACGGACTACGGCGCCGACCCCACCGGCGCCGCCGACGCCACGGCGGCCATCAAGAAGGCCATCGCCGACGCCTTCAGCCCCCCCTCCAACGCCACCATGGCCGCCGGCATCCCCGACCTCGGCGGCGCCGAGATCCACCTCGACGGCGGCACCTACCTCGTCAACGGCCCACTCACCCTGCCGGCCTCCGGCGGCGGCAACTTCAAGGTAAATAACAAGACCGTTGCGCAAATGAACTGCGCAATGTGCCAATGTGTTATGGTGGTGTCTGATGATCACTGGTGTGCGTCCCACGTGTCAGATCCACAGCGGCTCGCTGCGGGCGTCGGCGGAGTTCCCGACGGACCGGTACCTGATCGAGCTGTCGGCGGGCTCGTCGGCGTCGAGCTACCACTACGAGTACGTGACGCTGCGCGACCTGATGCTGGACTGCAACTACCGGGGCGGCGGCGTGGAGGTGGTGGACTCGCTGCGCGTCGGCGTCGACAACTGCTACATCACCCACTTCGAGACGGAGGGCATCGCGGTGCGCGGCGGCCACGAGACGTACATCCGCAACACCTTCCTGGGCCAGCACATGACCGCCGGCACCGACCCCGGGGAGCGCTCCTTCGGCGGCACGGCCATCCGGCTCGACGGCAACGACAACTCCGTCTCCGACGTGGTGGTCTTCTCCGCGGCGACCGGGATCATGGTCACCGGCGGCGCCAACACCATCTCCGGCGTGCACTGCTACAACAAGGCCACCGGGTTCGGCGGCACGGGGATCCACCTCAGGGTGCCCGGGCTCACGCAGACGTGGCTCACCAACTGCTACATGGACTACACCAGCATCGTGGCCGAGGACCCCGTGCTGCTGCACGTGTCGGGCTCCTTCTTCCTCGGCGACGCCAACGTGGTGCTCAAGGCGGTCAACGGCGTCGCCCGCGGCGTGCAGATCACCGGCAACATGTTCAACGGGCGGGGCAAGGGCGTGGACATCGTGCAGCTGGACGGCGCCTTCGGGACGGTGGAGCAGGTGTACGTGCAGCAGAACTCCGCCATGGGGATGAACCTCAAGGCCACCACGGCGCGCGGCTCCGCCGAGGGCAACGGTAGCTCCTGGACCGTCGACTTCGCGCCGGTGCTGCTGTTCCCGGACCGGATCGGGCACGTGCAGTACTCGCTCGTCGCCGGCGACGCGTTCCCCGGGCACACGCTCAGGAACATCTCCGGCAACCAGGTCGTCGTGGCCACCGACAAGGCCGTGTCCGCCACCGTGCACGTGCTCGTCGACCAGAACAGCAACTGAGCTGGAAATGGCGGCGCGTTCGCCGCCCGCCGCTGCCTGCTCGCGCTGCGTGGTGCGCGCGAGCATGGCGTCATTCGTTCGTTTGTTCCTAGTGAAATTTATGGATTGGACACCCGGGGCCTCTGGCCGGAGAGGATTTGAACCCAGGTGGCGGGACTACTATATAGTTATATCGATTGTTTGAGAAATGATTCAGAATGGATCATTTGGGGCTCATCCTGCGTTCTTGCTTGTCCAGAATCAAAAAAACTCTTGTGTTATGTATCCTCTTGATGCTTCATTTCAAGCCAATAAAATTCACTCTCTGTGGAAAAAAGAATCAAAATGTCTCAAGATCATGGAAGAATTAAAGACGATGACCAATTGTGACGATAAAGATGAACGATGGAGGCCCAATCATGACTAACTTTTTTCGATCTACCGCTTTGTTCTGCTGGTCACCTGTCGGTCTCAAGCGCACCAGCTTTCATTCAAATAGCCGTTCGATCGTTCATGCACGCAGGCTTAATCATTCCCGTTTTCTGATTCAGGACGGCCAAAAGCACGGTTTTCTGGACGGATGGTTCAGTCTCAAGTGCACCAAACTTTCATTCCGACGGTGTCGCTAAAAGCGTTGCAAGTAGCTCACCAGCTTTTCTGGCCGATGCTCTGGAACATAGGTTTCCTGGCTAATTCCCAATCTGTCGGCAGCGGCCATTTCTTGGCCCCTCTCACGCGTGATCCAACTAAGAGTATCATTCTTTGTGGATTGTGTTACCAAAATTGTCAATGAGTATCTATATTTTCTTTGGTTGTTGTCATCAGTTGCCAATCTGTCATGCATCTCCTTTGATGCTCAATTTTCACCATTTTTAGTACAGTATGCCAAATTGCACACACTAGTTCTGATGAAATGTCAAGGAACCAGCTATAAAACAGTCAGGGGAATATTACCCTCTGAGGCTTTCTTGATGCATGTACTGTTGTGTGTGGTTGGTTGCAAGATTTCTCTTTCTTGATCTTCTTGCCATCGTTAGGTCATGGAAACGGACTACTACTTACGTTGATATCTTAACACTGAAGCTGCCCACCAGTTCCTCTTGTTAAATCTTGTGTCTTCAGAGTTTATACATCACCACCAAATAGATGTTGCTATTCATCTCAAAAGAAAAAAGAAAAATACATGTTGCTATTGGATCTGAAAAACATAAGGTCTCACTTCTATCTGAACAAAATTTCCAGTTCTTGTTGAGTTGTTTTTCTGCTGCATTTTTTTTTTGAGGAATCTTCTGCTGCTTTTGTGCTGTATATAATTTGTATTTTGCAGCTTCCCCAAAAGGCTAAACAATGTATGTGCTACTTTCTGCTGTTTTCTGCTCTTTCTTGATACATACTGTGGAGCAAGTGGGAGGAGGACCATTGGTCCCAGGCCATGTCTATTATGGACTCTCTTTATCTAGACGGGTCACTAATCCATGATCGTTCTTCTCAGGTATCCACTAGCAGTGCAGTAATCTGTAAGGATGCTTTGCCTCTTCAATAAAATTGTACTAAAGCAACGCCAATTTTAATATGGATCAGGGAGAGTACATTGTT
>NC_057798.1:644171583-644320440 GCF_018294505.1 Triticum aestivum | reverse complement strand
ATCAAGTAAGAAGAACATATATTGTTTTACAAAGCAGGTCAAGAAAGGTGAGATGTACAAATACAACCAAATCGCCTGAAGTCAAGGTTTGAAGTCCCCTGAAAACAAAGGTTTGAAGTCTGAACTACAGAATTCAGTTCCAGCTTACATGACAGGCAATTCACCAAAGCCCAACCACTAGATTTCCTTCCCGATGCACCATTGGTTTTGCTATTGGTGAGCTAACCCTACAAAGCCAAGCACCTGATGAATGGGTATCAAGTCAACAATTGATACTAAAAGAACCAACAAACCAATGGATGTGGTGCTTCTCTGTCAGAGATAAGTGCATGATTTACCTAAACATCACAGGGTTAGAAGTCACCGATGGACTATTATAACGGTTAACTTTATCCTCTCCCCCACTACCCAAAAGGGGTGGTTTTGACTAACGGGGCACGTGTCCAACTTTTTTTATGGGTTATTACTGTCCACATGGATACACAATGTTGAGTTAGCATCGTAAAAAAGTTTGTTTGAAAATAAATCATGGAATTATATTAAATCTTACTAACTTAAGTCTAAAATCTTTAGCAAAAGTAAAAAAAAGATCGAGAAAGCTAACTTCCAGTCGACTGGAAGTTAGCGACAGATCCACACGACTCGCGAGCCGCTCGATCTGACCAGTCGTTTGAAGCCCGTGGCGCGCAACCATATATCCGTTCACGAAAATTGTCCAAAAATTGGTTAGTTTATTATTTGATTTGGTCCGACCGTTCAATTAGGTTGTGAGTCGAATTTCTCTTTCAAATATGTACTCGAATTCTGTAAGGAGTCAGATATTTTTGAAGCTTTGTCTGATGTTATAGATGGTAGTGAAATATAAACTAACGCATGACTTAATTGCAATGAGGGGTTAGCTCAGGTGGTTGTTGAGCTGGGGATGGACGCCGAAAAAATCGCTGTAGCGGGAGTCGTGTGGATCTGTTGCTAACCACCAGTCGACTGGTGGTTAGCACAGTCCAAAAAATATATAGATAAAATGGGACATAATGTACAAATTGTGGAAGAAATAAAATCGATAAACTTGGTAATCTTAAAAATAATTGGGAGAATGCTAAAATAGGTACAAAAGAATAAAATAATCAGTCAAATGTTTATGAAATAGATGCATTCAAAATTGATCTTTAAATTCGACAGCATTTAGATTTTACTAAAATATTTCACTCAAAAGAGGGATTGTTAGAAAATTTGAACTATGTCAAATTCACCATTGTATTCAGTTGTCGGCAGGGGCGGAGCTATGTTGGGCCGGGGGAGGGGGGGGGGGCGCAGCCTTTGACCAATTTCTATGTAACTAATGTATGGACATCGTGATAACTTTTTGACCTGGTAAAAATTGTTCAAAACAACCCCCCGCTAAGTTCTATGTAAATAGCATTGTAATACGCACCGCATACCTGATAAGTTATGGACAAACACCATGGTAACTTTTGACCTAGTGGATAAAAATTGTTGAAACATACATATGATAAGTTCTGTGTAAGTAGCGTGGTAAGTTACAAACTATAGACCTGCTAAATTAGGCAAACAACATGATAACTTTGAACCGGAGAGAAAAATCATTGAAAAGATATCCTCGGTAACATATGTATAAATAGCACGGTAAATTACATAGCGCGGAGCCGATAACTCATGTACGAATACCATGGTAACCTTTTTGATCCTCGGAAAAAAGTTGTTGAAAATATATCCCGGCAAATTTTGTATAAAAAGCATGGTTTTCTTTACGCATTACAAGCCTGATAACTTATGCACAAGCCCCCTGATAATTTTGAATCGGGGATTTTTTTAATTAAAAATGTACCCGATAACTCTTGTGAAAATAGCAGGATAATTTACACCTGACATATCTGATAACTTATGCACAAGCCCCCTGATAATTTTGAATTGGAACTTTTTTAATTAGAAATGTACCCCGATAACTCTTGTGTAAATAGCAGGATAATTTACACCTCACATATCTGATAACTTACATATGAACACCTCGATAACTTTTATTTCAGTTAAAATAAGTGTAGAAACATCCCCCCGATAAGTTCTAGGTAACTAGTATAACATGAGGGTCATAGAGACACCATATATCCGTTCACGAAAATTGTCCAAAAATTGGTTAGTTTATTATTTGATTTGGTCCGACCGTTCAATTAGGTTGTGAGTCGAATTTCTCTTTCAAATATGTACTCGAATTCTATAAGGAGTCAGATATTTTTGAAGCTTTGTTTGATGTTATAGATGGTAGTGAAATATAAACTAACGCATGACTTAATTGCAATGAGGGGTTAGATCAGGTGGTTGTTGAGCTGGGGATGGACGCCGAAAAAATCGCTGTAGCGGGAGTCGTGCAGATCTGTTGCTAACCACCAGTCGACTGGTGGTTAGCACAGTCCAAAACATATATAGATAAAATGGGACATAATGTACAAATTGTGGAAGAAATAAAATTGATAAACTTGGTAATCTTAAAAATAATTGGGAGAATGCTAAAATAGGTACAAAAGAATAAAATAATCAGTCAAATGTTTATGAAATAGATGCATTCAAAATTGACCTTTAAATTCGACAGCATTTAGATTTTACTAAATTATTTCACTCAAAAGAGGGATTGTTAGAAAATTTGAACTATGTCAAATTCACCATTGTATTCAGTTGTCGGCAGTGGCGGAGCTATGTTGGGCCGGGGAGGGAGGGGGGGCTGCGCCCCCCCCCCCCAGCCTTTGACCAATTTCTATGTAACTAATGTATGGACATCGTGATAACTTTTTGACCTGGTAAAAATTGTTCAAAACAACCCCCCGCTAAGTTCTATGTAAATAGCATTGTAATATGCACCGCATACCTGATAAGTTATGGACAAACACCGTGGTAACTTTTGACCTAGTGGATAAAAATTGTTGAAACATACATATGATAAGTTCTGTGTAAGTAGTGTGGTAAGTTACAAACTATAGACCTGCTAAATTAGGTACAAACAACATGATAACTTTGAACCGGAGAGAAAAATCATTGAAAAGATATCCTCGGTAACATATGTGTAAATAGCACGGTAAATTACATAGCGCGGAGCCGATAACTCATGTACGAATACCATGGTAACCTTTTTGACCCTCGGAAAAAAGTTGTTGAAAATATATCCCAGCAAGTTTTGTATAAAAAGCAAGGTTTTCTTTATGCATTACAGACCTGATAACTTAGGCACAAGCCACCTGATAATTTTGAATCGGGGATTTTTTTTAATTAAAAATGTACCCGATAACTCTTGTGTAAATAGCAGGATAATTTACACCTCACATATCTGATAACTTATGCACAAGCCCCCTGATAATTTTGAATCGGAATTTTTTTAATTAAAAATGTACCCCGATAACTCTTGTGTAAATAGCAGGATAATTTACACCTCACATATCTGATAACTTACATATGAACACCCCGATAACTTTTGTTTCGGTTAAAATAAGTGTAGAAACATCCCCCGATAAGTTCTAGGTAACTAGTATAACATGAGGGTCATGGAGACACCATATATCTGTTCACAAAAATTGTCCAAAAATTGGTTAGTTTATTATTTGATTTGGTCCGACCGTTCAATTAGGTTGTGAGTCGAATTTCTCTTTCAAATATGTACTCGAATTCTGTAAGGAGTCAGATATTTTTGAAGCTTTGTCTGATGTTATAGATGGTAGTGAAATATAAACTAACGCATGACTTAATTGCAATGAGGGGTTAGCTCAGGTAGTTGTTGAGCTGGGGATGGACGCCGAAAAAATCGCTGTAGTGGGAGTCGTGCGGATCTGTTGCTAACCACCAGTCGACTGGTGGTTAGCACAGTCCAAAAAATATATAGATAAAATGGGACATAATGTACAAATTGTGAAAGAAATAAAATCGATAAACTTGGTAATCTTAAAAATAATTGGGAGAATGCTAAAATAGGTACAAAAGAATAAAATAATCAGTCAAATGTTTATGAAATAGATGCATTCAAAATTGATCTTTAAATTCGACAGCATTTAGATTTTACTAAAATATTTCACTCAAAAGAGGGATTGTTAGAAAATTTGAACTATGTCAAATTCACCATTGTATTCAGTTGTCGGCAGTGGCGGAGCTATGTTGGGCCGGGGAGGGGGGGGGGGGCTGCCCCCCCCCCCCAGCCTTTGACCAATTTCTAAAGAATTTTTTTATGGAGGCTTAGATTAGAACATTTTTAGCATTTGACCCCCCCCCCTCCCCCAAACACTGATGATTTGTGTTTCGCCCCCCAGTGATTTTCGGCTAGCTCCGCCACTGGTTGTCGGCAAGTGTTTCTAAAGCGCTACCGGTAGCACACCGGTCTTTTTGTTCATTCCTTGGAGTAGAAGTTCCCTGGCTAATTTTCAGTCTGTCGGCACCGGCCATCTCCTGTCTTCTTCATGCGTAATCCAACTACACGTGCATGTAGATGTAGGTAGGTTATCACCTTCTTGATTATCATTGTTTGCTGGTTGTGTTACCATTCATTTTGTTCTCGATCAAAATGTCAATAAGCATAACAGACAAGACACAGCCAGTTTACCAGTTCTTTATTTTTCTTGTTCGTTGTCATTTGTCAACAATCTGTCATCTCGAAATGATTGATGCATGCTTCAACTTCACTTAACTCATTGCCTGAACAACCAAAGGAAACAAGATCGCTTTATGCTCAATTTCCACCATTTTTAGCATGCCAAATTGCGCTTTTACTTCAGCTTCTAGTTGTTCTAAAATGGAAACAACTATTGTATAAAACAGTCAGGGGAATATTACCTCTTGCGCCTCTCTTGATGCATGTTTGGATATGGTGATGTATGTGGGTTGTTGCCAGATTATCTTTCTTGATCTTCTTGCCATCGTCAGATAAAGGAAACCGACCACTACTTATGTTGATATCTTATTAACACAGAAGTAGCTCACCAGTTACTCTTGATAAATATTTTGTGTTTACACATCACCACCAACTTCTGTCCTATAGATCACCAAATACGTGTCGCGATTGAAAGTTTGGAACTGAAACATAAGGTCTCACTTCTGTCTAGAGAATTTCGCCAGTTCCTACTGAGTGGTTTATTGCTAAAAAAAAATCTCTGCACAATTTATATTTTCCAGCCTCCCCAAAAGGCTAAACAAATGCATGTGCTAGTTTTGTTCTTTCGGTGCACTACAGCGTGGAGCAAGTGGGAAGGACGTCGTCGATTAGTCCCTGGTCATGTGAATTATGGCATCACTTTTGCTGGATGGGTCGCTAATCCACAGTTGTTCTTCTCAAGAGTCCACTAGTACAATCGTACTATTACTGCTGTACAAATATTCAGTTAATGAGTGAAGGATTCCCCTTTAAAAACGATTCCGTTGTAAAGATGAACTTTGTAAGTCTTTGCAATAGCTTAATCTGTAAGGATGCTTTGGCTGTTAAGTTTCACTGCATTTTGTGGGGGCGATTTCATGCTCATCTAATCGAACATGTCAAACTGTGAAGTGATCAGAAGAGCATGTATAGTTTATAAAAACAGGTCAAGAAAAAGTGGGATGTGTACAAGTACAACAAGATGCAATAAGTCGTGGTCTGAAGTCTATATAATTCAGTTGCAGCTTATATATGGCATGCAATTCACCAAAGTCCAACCACTAGATTTTTTTTCCCAGTGAAATTGGGCATGGTTGCTATTGGTGAGCTAATCTGACAAAGCCAGCACCTGATGATTGGATATTAGGTCAAACATTGATACTAAAAGAATCAATAAATCATCAAGGATTTTTTAAGAGATGGGAGAATATCACACTCGCTGTCGGAGGAAATCCGAAATATTTAAATACAAGTAAAAAACCTTAAGAGAAAATGGGACAACCTGAAAATTGTGGCAAGAAAATTAAATTACCAAGAAACTTAGTAATCTTCACAAATGTGGGAAAACAACAAAAATAGGTACAAATGAATAAATAAATCCTGTAAATTATTTATGAAATAACGAGACAGATCTAAAATTGATCTTCTAAATTTTGCAGTATTTACACTTCTCTAAAATTTTCTAGTCAAAGAGGGAATGTTGAGCTATCTCAAATGTGCCACTGTATTCAATTTTAACATTTTGTTTTTATTATTTTTATTATTATGTAATGATTTAGTGTTTTCCTGATCTTTCAAACCTTCACCCCTTTTTTACATTAACATGAGTATCTTATTTTAAAAGTTCTCTTTGATTTCTCACATTTTATATGATCTTGTTTTATGATTTCTGAAAATCTGACTCAATGACTTTTGTCCACTTGGACATGATACTAGCACACAAAAGATGACAGTTAGGTGCCACACCAATCAAAACTACCCCGGTTCCAGTTAGGGGTAGAGGGGGATAAAGCAGACCGATTTTGGAAGTTGAGGGTGTCCTTCTAGTTAGTTTTGGAATCCATAGACAAATATGAAACTCAGGCCATAGTTCAGGGGTAATGGGCACCTACCTCCTTTTCATAAGGGTAGCAATCCATTGTACTACCTCCCTACAAAAACGTCTTATATTTTGAGAGGGAGGCAGCACAATAGATGATTGAATAAAGTTCAAGAAAAAAAATCTGCTGCCAAAACCAGACATATTTATCGACAATACAATAATGCTATCCTTCAAATGAGACGTAGATTCAACCAACCATGATGGGACCAGGGTTCATGAATGCTCTGCTTGTTCTTTTTTTTGGTAAAAGTGAAAACAAAAATCACTTTTCAGAGGCAAATTCAATGGATTCAGGTGCAAGCATTCAAAATGTCTAACAAATTTCTTCACTATCGCAAACAAGCTTTTGTGTTTGCAATTTTTGTGATGCTGACATTTGGAATAGCTTGTTAAACTACAGTAACATTCCTACTGAAGCTTATAAGTCCTAAAAGTTCAACTGTAGTTTAATAAGTTTTATTCAGCGAGTAAGGGGCAAATATTACAGGCAATTTGCAATTTTCTGCAACAATTTGTAAATCCAAGTGGACGGTTACAATCTTGATCCAATGGTAACAGATAGTTGCACATTTTACAAACTGTGCACAACTTTACGTTAAGAAATGTGCAACTGCCCACATTCCGAAGCCTAAAGTTACATACAATTTTTTTGCACAACTTTCAACTTGAGATGTGCCACCCGGTCATGTAAGAAATGTAGATCAGTAAGGTAAAATATAACAGGCAATGACCGACTTAAGAAGTTTGTGATGCACGTCCTCATTTATGCCTTAGCTTGGAGGTGCGATATGCAGCTATTTTCTTGGTAATTACCTTGTCTTGCATGTTGTCAACATATTGATAGAACACACACCTCCATGTCTCGTTGCAAAAGAGCATGCCCCAGTATAGCCAAAACCCAAAGATGACTCCTGCTACCACAAAGCAGTACAACCAGAGTGTCTCCATATCTTTGCCCTGGCTCATTTGATTTTGGTTTGATGCAAACGGGTTTACACAGTCCTGCAATGGAAAACCGCACAACCCTGGATTATTGCTGTATATTGAAGGATCTGGGGGTGCCTGCAGCTGGCTGCCTGTAGGTATCCTCCTCGATAAACCATTGCTTGAGAGGTTCAGGGCGCCGAGGGCCTTCAAATCTGCAAGGCTTGGAGGAATTTCACCGGATAGTTGGTTTCCCGAAAGGTCCAAGGATTCTAGCAATGCCAGATTGCCAATGTCTCTGGGAATACCACCTGAGAGATGGTTTCTTGACAAGTTGAGGTACCTGAGTCCAACAAGTGATGTGAGCCCTTTTGGGATCTCTTGTGAAAGGAAGTTGCTAGATAAGTCCATACCCACTATGAACGATATCGTGTAGTTGTAAAGATAACCCTCATTCTTCAAGACTATACGAAGTTGCTCTGCTGGCAGGTAGCAGTATGTGCTGTTTCCATTTTTCTGTTCTTGGATCATGCCAGTAAAGTTACCAAAATTGGAGGGAATCTGTCCAGTGCACTTGTTTTTGCCGAAAAAGGGTTTCCCCCCGCTTTGTATTACAAAGCAACAACATCGATACAACCCACGATAGGTGCTGGGGCGGAAGCAGCACAGGCACGCCCAAAAGAAAAAAAAAATGCCGACAACGGCGGATCAACAAAAACGAAGATGACTCGCCACCGCTGCGCCCGCCGGAGAGTTCCACCACGCTCCTAGCACCACGAAACGCCGCATACCAAGCAACACCTTCAAGAAGGAACGCGACGACAACGACGCTGCTACCGGACATGGCCTAGGGTTTCCCCCGGTACGCGAAGGGCCGTGGGAGGAAGGGGGATATCCGACGCCCTTCAGGAAGGCACGGCGACGCCCACGGGCGTCACCGCGTCAGTGCCGAACAAGCCGACAAGGATTTCTCCCAACCTCCTACCAACCACGACCCCAGACGATCCATCGCGCTCCACCATACTTGCCGTCCACCAATATGCGCCACTACGGACACGCAGTCACCATCGCCGTCTCACCGTGACAAGCGAAGCGAGACCGGCGGGATCGAGAGGAACCAGCCGAAAACGAGGAGCAGCAGGGTCAGCGGCCACGTGGGAGGGGACAACCTCCACCATCCTCGGCGGTGACCGACCGGACGTAGCTCAGGAGCAAACCAGGCACCCCTGCCCGGCCGAGCCCGAAGCGGGCTCGTGAAGCTCCCGTCGCTGCGCTGCAGTACACGCGCCACCGTCTCCGCCACCCCCAGCCCAAGCCACACCTCCGTCCGCCGGAGATGACGCCGGAAAGCACACGCCAGGCCCACCTAGACCCAGATGGGGCCCAAAAGGGCCCAGATCTGGGCCGGAAGGGCGCCGCCGCCAGCCACCGCGCCGCCCCGCAGCCAAGCAGCCACGCCACCGCCACCATGCCACCCGGAGCTGCGCCGCCTGCGAAGACGAGCCGCCACCGGATCCGAAGCCGACCTGGGTGCACCGCCGCCGGCGCCAACACCCGAGCTACAGCGCCGCGCGGGGAGGAAGAGAACAGGGCCGCCGCCGCCGGCATCACGCGAGCCAGGCCCGGTGGCCTACGCCGGCGGCGGCGGGAGGGGAAAGGAGGAGGGGGGGGGGCGCTGGGAGGGGCAGGGAAGGGGAGCCCCCGGCCGCCTCGCTCGGGGAGGCGACGCGGGGGGTACGGGGGAGGAGGGGAGGGGGAGGAGGAGCCGGGGCGCGCCCGCCGGCGGCCGGGGGCGGCAGGAGCGGGGGAGGGCGGCGGCGGCGGGAGCGGGGGAGGGCGGCGGCGGCGGAGGGAAACCCTAGCAGGAGCCGCTCGTCCTGGCGGTATCTGAACTTGTTTTTTGACAGGTCCAATAGCTGGAGTTGACGAAATTGTAAAATCTGTGAGGGTATGATGCCATCAAACATGTTTGATGACAGTAAAAGAAATCTTAGTTCAGGCAAGCTCTTACTTATCCAAGAAGGTATTCCACCTGAGAAACTATTGCCTCCCAGATCTAGAGTGATAAGTTTCTTGCTCTTCTGAAGAACCAAGGAAAGGCTCCACTGAAATGGTTATTCGCTAGGTGTAGAGACTGAAGATTCCGGTTAGGCGTCGCCGAGAACGGAACTACACCACTGAGCGAGTTGCTGGACAAATCCATGAATTCCAAATGCCACATGTTCCATAAACACTTGGAGTTGGAGAGATCTCCGTTTAAGGCATTGTTTGATAGGTCCAGAAGTGATAACCTAGTAGAGTTGCAGAGGAATACCTCACCATCATCTGTCAGAAGTGTGCCATACAGATGGTTATTACTGAAAGTTAACCCCCGAAGTTGTTCTGGAGGCTTGCCAAAACAAGCCATTAGGTCTGCAACAATTTTGTTTTCTGTGAAGTCAATGTGCTCCAGGGTCGTGCAGTTCTGAAAGGTCAGGCTGCGAAGGCTTGTAAATCTATTGTATGCAGCAAGGACCGTAACCAGTGCCCCTCCTGTGCAAATGGACGGCGGGAAGAGCCCAGAGAAGCTATTTTTTGCGATGTTGATATAAGACAGCCTGCTGCTATTCCCGAGTTCGTGGATGATGTTGCCTCCGAGCAGATTTTCTGACAGTAACAAGCGGTTTAGCTTTACCAAACGAGAGACCGTATCTGGTATCTGGCCATGTAAATAGTTCTGCGTCAGGTCCATGCGGTGTAATTCTGTCATGTTACCAAATACCAATCTCCAGCGGGATGCGCCCTGTCAGACTGTTGTTTCTCAGGTTCAGCAACCGGAGCTTCTTCAGTCTTCCGAATGTTAGCGGGATTGATCCAGTCAAATTGATTGAGTAGAGAGCGATCTTCGTCAAGCTTGTCAAGTTACCAATCTCTTCAGGCAGCGTCGCACCATCAAGACCCAAACCTCCCAGTTGCAGTTCAGTGAGCTGCTTCAGCCGGCTAATGCCACGGGGAATTGTACCAGTTACATACCAGTTGCTGCTGATCTGTAACCGCGCCAGGCTTGTCAGGTCACCGATCCCTTCTGGAATGTTGCCATGCAGACCGTTCTGAAATAGGATGAGCTTCTTCAGGTTGGGGAAAGCCGAGAAGTCGAACTTGTCAAGTGTGCCATTCAGACTCGCACCGCTGATGTTGAGGTTGACGATGGTGCTCCTGGCAGAGTTGCAACTGATGTACATCCAGTGGCAGACGCCGGTGGAGTTGGCCAATGACCATGAGCTTAGGGACTCATCGGCGCCGTCCAGGCTAGCCTTCCAACTCAGAAGAGCTTCAGCTTCACGCAAAATGTCGCCAGTCACCGGTGTGACGACGGCACAGAGTAGAAGACAGGTGCAAGAGAGTAGGAGGACCTTCATGATGGCTTGGGTCTGCCTAGTGCTTTGCTGCACCACAGAATATAAACCTATACGGAAGTAGTCGGCCAGCCGGCCGGCCGGCCGGCCACCCATTGGGATAGTTATTTACTGAACGCTTCAAACCAAGTATATAAGTCCTTATCTTGGTGATACTTTGTTTATTGAACATATAAAGGTCAAGGCATATGCTAGGTACAACGAAGCCATCCACGTCGCCCTGAATCGCGATGAATAGTGCGAGCGAGCGAGAGCAGCGGGCAGCGAGCGAAGAAAAGAAATAGGAGAAGTCAGGGAGAGAAAAAAGGAAAAAAAACCTGAATAGCCAGTTTAGGAAATGTATGAAAAAAATCAGGCTGTGTAAAAAATGAGTTAGTTCTTGACAATATTTTTTGCAAGGTTATGCACATATCCTTTTCGCAAAAATGCTGAATTATAGGTACAGTAATATGTGTCGTCATGAGTGCTGAATGTACCACATTATTTTTCTGTCAAATAAGTGATGGTGCAAGCGTAGACAGTCATGAAGATTTTAATCTACAAATTGGACTGACTACCTGGGCTTAATGTCGTTGATCTGCAGAGTGCGGATTGGGGCTTCTGCACTAGGCAGAGCACCATGGCCTGATAGGATTTCAGCACCCTAAAAACAATCAGGCAATTCAGGGTTTTCTGAACCTGTGATGCTCTGTTTTTTGTGTACCAAGTAATTGTGAACGAACACTTTTATGTCATTCAAGGTTAGAAATTGTGCTTTTTGGTAGCGACGGCAGTGGATGCAGTTATTTCAGTAGTGGGTCGGTATGAGCAGCTGTCTCCTACCTCCCTTCCTTTGATCTTGTCTGGTGGGCCATTCTATGCACAGACGTTTGTGCTTCCCGGACTGCGAGGGTCGGAGCCGTGGCTCGACATGTTGCCACCGGCCTGCTTGTGGCGGAGCATGGCGGGAGTCGGGGCGGCGTTCTGGTCTATAGGAGAAGCACGGGTGGCAGCTGCAGCTGAGCTTCTATGTAACATGACTCCGATGAATCCTCTGCCGCATCCTATAAGGCGTTCAATGAAAACCCAAGCTGCTGCAGTGGCAGATTACGCTCTGATTGCATGCTGAGCCTTGTTGATTGCTTCTCTTTTGGTCCCTTTTCATTTGCTTGCTCTATGATTCGTTATAATAGCATGCTAGATGTTCTTAGATTCAATCCAAAAAAGCTTTGTTTGTGCCAAGGTATGAACTAAAACATCAATATCAGTCGAACCTAATCATGTCAAGGTCTAAATTATTGCCTATCTGCCAATATAATAGCATGCTAGATGTTCTTAGATTCGATCCAAAAAAGCTTTGTTTGTGTTCCTGTCAATTTTAGACGTGCAAGTAGCTTGATAATTTGCTTTCCTTTTTGTTCAGTACATACATACAGTTACACCATAAGCTCATCAATTTGCTCTGATTAAATTAGCAAACCTGAAGCATGTAAGGATTCACGTGAGTGAAAGTTCACTTTCTTTCAGGAGAAAAGAACTTTTAGTTAATACCCGTAGAATTTGGTAAGGCCAATAATTATATCCTTTCATAATCATCAGGTTTGCTACACTTAGTCATAATAAAGTATTCTATTTTTTTCGTTTTTCACTGTGGCATTGCAATGGATATTGTTCTTTTACTAGCAGTGTGCTGAGTGTGCACGCAAAGTACAGGTCATTTTTAGTGGCAAGGGTTGAGTTTTACCATAATGTTAATATGTTGAAGAACCTTATAAAATATATAATTATATATTTGACACTTTTTATACTGATTCAAGTGAAAAATGTCATAATTCTAACAGATATTTGCATCTGCACCAAGTGCGGCATGCATTCATCCTCATCCTGTCCTGAATGTACCATGTACTCTGTATTTAGAAAAGACTAGGAAGTTAAGAATACCATGTGGCACCGGAGCAGCCTAAGGGCCATTAGTTGGGAATAAGATGCAATGGGTATCTGAGTTTAAGTGGTAGCTTCGCACTTTGCAGTATGGTGATGTCACTCTTGGTGTGATGGTCACTCATCGAGCGTGTCAACTACATACAACAGCTCTATCCAGCAAATTTTCTTTTGATTTTGCTTTATTCTATTGATCAGATTTGCCAAGTCATTTTTCCTTAAGAGGTATTTAGCATTGCCAAATTTATATATTTACCTAAATTTAATCTTGACCCGATTTGCTCTGGTCAATACATGCATGATGCCTTTTCTTTTCTATATACTGGATGCAGGGTTAGTTTACCTTTTAGACTCTGAGTTAGATTAGCCGCACCTGTGTATATGTTTGATAGATGAGCTGTGTCAGGTTGTAGGTACTGCTGAGCACAAAGCTATAGTTGGATATAATATTGGATTTACAATCATGTGCAAGAGTTCCAGTATATTTCAAATTTTGTTTCATAGAGAAGCTCCATCATTGGAACCAGTATATGTCTGCTAATAAAACCCTTTTGTATGATGATGGTTTTTAGGAATTGATATTCCAATCAATCTGCTGATGCGGTATTTGTGGGAGATGAAGAGTACCGACGGGTTCAAATCTAGGGGCCGTCTTTCTCGAGCTACATTCATGCTTCACAGCAGTTCACCTTCCCACAATTGCTCAGGCTGCACATCTGCTGGCTTATGTGAGTATGGGTGCGTTTATCTTGCAGTTCTTTCTAACTGAGTATTATTGCAGATTCCAAAATAGGACTAACTTCTGCTTGTTTTCTAATCTATTCATTGTACCTCAAGGTGAACCAATCTATCCCACGAGAGCCTATTTTTCTTAATTCTACAATAGAGGATGCCGTGGTTTTAGTTTTTTGCTTTAATGTGGGCTGGTTAGGAATTAGTTTTTCTTGAAAGCTAATGCTGTTGCACAATGTCTTTTTTACCGTTTCAATTTTATTGGGAAAAAAATGATGCTTTTCATAAATTGTGCTAATTTGAACATGAGTTGTGCGTGTTGATCTAAATGTATTCGAAAAATGGTCTGGTTGTGGAACATCTGGTACACAATTTTTTATTCAAGATGGAACAAGTTTGTTATCGATATTCCTGTAAATGGTTTGTATAGTTTGTATTGTTATTAAGCAAACATATGGTTGTATGGTTATCGGATTTCAGAGGTCCTGCGACGGCATCAAGATAGTCTTTTTCTTTTTGAATTCCTGATATACCATTTAACTTCACCAAACAGAACAAAGATAGCTATGAAAAGGAGCGTGTATAATTGAAATACTTGTGTGATGTCTACACTGTTGTCCTCATATATCCGCTATTCATGTCAATCCAGTAGACACGGTTTTGTTATTATGTGCTGATATGCTCTGCAATTTAGTAACAATAATCTTGCATAATGCCCTCATATATCCGCTATTCATGTCAATCCAGTAGACACGGTTTTGTTATTATGTGCTGATATGCTCTGCAATTTAGTAACAATAATCTTGCATAATGCAGACTAACATGGCCAGATGGTATACTGCATTGGGTTTTCCCTTTCGGTTAAGATTTCCATGTGTTCCAATCTGCCCCTAAATATATTTATGTTCACTCTTTCAATACTTACCTTACTCTCGCCCCTTGCGCCATCGGCGCAACGGGTCATCTAGTATGAAGAACAGCCTGCAAGCATACAAATGTACATTCGAGATGGCACAAGGATTATAAGAAGGTTATAACAGTGAAGGACAGGGGATTTGTTTTGATACTATACTACGCAAGTTCCTTTTCTAGAAAATTGACGCATGACTCTCCAGGTTTCCAGTCTGAATATTTGAAAATATATAATGATAGTCAAAGTTTTGAATGTTTAACTAGGCCCTATGACAGACCATGTAAACTCCGCATGGTCAAGATAAATTCTGAGAAAGAAGATTGACACAACTCTCAGTTAATGGCATCTCCCATAGGGTCTATCTACAATTCATAACTCAATGGCCCAGCTCCCTAAGCAAGCAGCGGAAAAAAATGCAAAGGAAAATGAATATTACATCACAAATGTTCTTCAAGATCTTCCATTTTCTTAAATAATTTAGGGAACAGAGTTTTCCTAACCCATGAGAAAATCTACAACTTTGTATTCATATCTCATAAGATGTAAGCAAGTGGCAGTAATATCCTAAAATACACAACAATGATGATGAGGTATAGTCATCTACCATGAATTTGATCTAAAGTTGTTCTAGTGCTGAGCTACATTATACAAACAGAGAACTGACAGTGATGTGATTAATATGTATCCACATTCTATACATTTTTTCTAGCAAAACTCACTACCGAAGCAGCTAGTCCTGAAGTTGATTCCATCTATGAACAAGTGAGTAGACCTTCCATGCAAATGCCTGCGGGAATGTCACCTTCCCGCTCTACTGTCTCCAGCACCGCTCGGTAAAGCTTTGTCCATGAGCATCCATCGCCTGTCCCAACTACATCCCAGAAAGTTGGATTGGGGCTCGGTGGGTATGCAGCAACTACTAAGTTAGTAATGCTGCCCACTTTGACAGCCGGCCGGGGGAAGTCCAATGCCAGGTTGTCGACTTTATGCTCGTAAATTTTCCCGTTCCTGTCGACTTTGTACCTGGATGTGCCACTGAAGCAGCCATATGATTCCCACGGGACACGCGGTGTGCCCCACAGTTCCCACCGGACAACTATCGAGGTTTCTGTTAGTTGCCAAATGCGTGATACGTCGAGCCCAATTTCACTGAATAGTAGACGTCCGTGGAATCTGAGAGCCCAGAAGATTGTTTTGTAGTTGTCAATCCCATGGAAAGTGTTCAGCGGATCAACAAATGTGATGTCTTCGCTGCAATGGGACGTAAAGAATGTTTATAGTCTCCATTTTACAAGAGTGTGCTAGAGTGCATCTACAACGAATAGAAGTTTGCAAGAAATGAAATATATGCAGTTAGCATTCCTGTCAGGCATAACCCGAACCATACTCGGTTGTTTACTTGGTTGTATTAGTACTAGGTCACATACTGTCGCAATTGCTGATGATGGACTGTCACTGTCACTGCCCTCTTAGTGGCCTTAACCTCTTGTAAATTTTTTAAGCCAGTTCATCAATTGATTCAATTCCAATCATGAATACGATATATTAGCAGTTAATAATGGGATAATAGAACAAATGCCTATCACATCCAGGACTCTGAATCATAACTCGTATGAGTGGCAAGCTCTATTAATTTCTGCACGAATAGCCATTTTATTAACACTGAAATTGGTACTAGCTGCACATCACAATTTCAGTTCAAGTTTCAGCTTTAATTCCTGGAACTGCGGAGCTATGATTTGGATGTAAGATGTTTCCATGACTGATTACCAACGAGTTTTTTAGATAACGAATCAGACAAAACACACCAGTAATAGTATTATTTAAAGAAAAAAAAAGGCACAAAAACAGTCATACAGGAAAAGGGAAGGCACTCACCGGTAGATGTCGTAGTTGGGTTCCCGGAGGAACACGGCCGGCAGGTCGTCCCGCAGCGCGCGCACCGCCGCCCCAAGGTTGAGGTAAAAATCCGACCTTCGCGGGTCCCCGCCGCCGCCGCCGCCGCCGCTCGCAGCCCTGTTCCTGGTCTCGGCGGACTTGGCCGTGGGGGCTTCTTGCTGCGAGGCGCTGAGGAGGAGCGGGAGGTTGAGGTGGGTCGGCGCCGCGGCCTGCGCCGAGCCGGCCCCGTGGAGCCTGCCGCCTCCGTGGCTGGGCAGGCCGAGCTGGGGCTTGAGGGGACTGGGCGGCGGCGATCTGCAGGGAGGCGTGGTGAGCTTGGGGAGGAGGAAGGCCATGGCTTCCTGCTCTCGTATCGTGTCCCCTCGATTTTTCTCTCCGGCTGATCTCGATGTCTACCGCGGCTTGTCTTCTTCTCCTGCGGCTGCCGGCCCTAGGTTGAGGTGTTCCATGTAGAAGCTTCAAATTGGGTGCGAGAAAGCAGGGCGATTTTGAGTGGCTGCCGAGGCTGCAGCGAGCCTGTGTGGGATGGGAGAGAGACGGCCGGAGACGTTACACTGAATGCGGTTAAAAATTCCGAGTCGGCATCTTTTTTTCTGAGTCGGCATCTGGCTTTTCTTCCGAGACAAGTGGCGTTGGCCCCAAAGTTTGGTAGTTCAGGCCAGTTTGAAATGTATAGGACGTGTTTAGTTGCCTGCATGAGGCCTAACCAGGCCCGCGCGAAAAGAAAATGATTTATTTGGTTGTCTGCATACACTGTTGGGCCTGCATGGCACGATGTTTAAAGCATTCCTGGGCCTGGCTCCCTGGAAACGCTCGAATCGGCATTTTCTCCAGAGCCAGGCCCGAGCGGTGCACGTGGGCGACGGCGGCTGCACGCACGCGACCATGCTTGAGAAGCCGCGTTGCTTCCCGAAGAGCCTCACCGCCCCTCACCGCTCCCTCTCTCCACTCTCCCCCACTCTCCCAACTCTCACCGGCGGCGACGGATCGGAGGAGAGCAAGAAGACCACCAGACTCCATCACTGGTGAGCGGATCATCTCTTGGCCCGCGGCAATGGCGGTAAGCACTTTTCTGTTCGTCATGCACTACTTTTTCGCGTTTGATTCGGCGGTAGATTCGATCCACGGGGGAGAGGGGAATGGGGAATAGAGTTAGAGAAGCATGGCAGTTCATACGAGTTCATACTAGTTCATGCAAGATTGGAAGAGAGGTAGATGCAGATGGAGTAGAAGGGGGATTAGGGAATTGGGGTTACACAACAGACACTGGCTAACCGCGGCGGCCATCACCGGCGTGCGAAGCGGTCGGTCAAGTGGTTGGCCTTCATCTTCTTGTCCATCGACGTGCGGGCCGGCAGGTCGTCATCACTCTCGGAGGAGTCGGCCTGGCTCCGACGCCCCCACCGATGACCTCCGGCGGCAGGATTGCCGTCTCCAGTACACTACGCCACGGCGGTCATTAGGAGCCCAGTAGTTCTTGTACTTGGACCACCTCTTCCTTTGTTTAGCGTCATCGGAGACGACCTGATTCATGGCCCAGCGAATGATGTCGACTGCCATCGCGCCCTTCGTTGGGTTAGGAATCAGTGTCTTCAACTCTTGTGCAGTGGCCCTCATGAGCACTGCATCAGATTCCTTCTGCATGTCAGGCATGGAGAGAGTGGGTGGGTAAGTAGTGGTGGACAAGGTGAGTAAATATAGGCGCGATGGAGAGGAGGAAGAGTGACAGTCATGCCGTTTTAACTATATGCTCTTCAATAAGCCATGAACTATGTGTTGTGCCTAACTCCATGAATTGTGTGCAGATCGAGGAGAGCAATGAGATGGGCACAGAGGTGCTCCCGGCCGTTGACAACAAGGGCAAGGAGCCGGTTCATCCAATGCCCAAGGTGGTGCTGCCGCCCACCACTGAGGAAGAACCAAATACGCCAACAGTTGGCGACGAAGAGTGCATGGAGGAGCCCCCCCCAGCAGCAAGCGCCGCAACTATGGCCACTACCATGAGGAGGGTCGCCCAACTCACTTCTGCAAGGTCATCCTTGCATCGAAGCTTGAGTGCATCCCCATGCCCGTGGACTTCACCAAGCACTTCGTTCCGGTGCCGACGGAGTTCAAGCTGAGGAACAACACCCGCTGCTCCTGGAAGCTGACGGTGAAGCTGATAAACGACAGGGTGACCCTGGATCAGGGTTGGGCCACCTACGCCGCCATTCATCAGATCAAGATCAGCTACATGGTGATGTTCAAGCTCCTGACTCCCGACACCCTCAAGGTCATCATCTTCGACGACGATGACATTGAGGTGGTCAACAAGTCCGGGAAGCATGATGAAGCCTTCGCCGCCAGGGACTAGGGCCGAGGCAACTCCTTCCTAAGTACTATCGAGTCTGCTTTATGGTTTATGCGTTGAACTGTTTGAACTATCGTTATGATGTGTGGTACTATCGTTATGTTATCTGAACCATGCTGTTAAGTAGTTGATGCTCTGTTTATTCTCTGTTCTGCTTATGATGTGTGGTACATGGTTGTGCCGAAGTGTGCTAGTAACCTCACCAACTAGCCAAACAGGTTACCACACATCATGCGTTGCATACAACCAAACACCATGCCTTGGGTTTGTCCACTAACATGCAGGCAACCAAACACCAGGCAGTGTCGTTCAGCCCATGCAGGCAACCAAACAACTTGCAGATGATGCATTTGAGGCTGCATTTGCATAGCCAGACTGAGTTGAGAAGGCTATGCAATGCAGCTACTGTAGACTACGGCAACCAAACATGCCCATAGGAACTAAACAACTCAAAAAAGTATTGTCATCACCCTAAAAAAAGTATTGTCATTCGATTCATATTACTTATCGCATGCTTTTGCTAAAAAGAAAACTTGTCGCTGCTAGAACTGAACTGAAATGTGCGTGGGTGTGTGTAACGCCCCGGATTCTATGCGCCAGGTGTCTGCTAGTTATTTGCTGTCGTTGCCATGTCATTTGCTCGCGTGTTGCATTTTATCATGTCATCATGTGCATTGCATTGCATACGTGTTAGTCTCATGCATCCGAGAATTTTTCCCCGTTGTCCGTTTTGCAATCCGGCACTCCTATGCCCTATCGCGTTCCCCTTTTCGTCTCTCGTTGTGAGCGGGTGTTAAACGTTCTTGGAATGGACCGAGTCTTGCCAAGCAGCCTTGGTACACCACCGGTAGACCGCCTGTCAAGTTTCGTCCCATTTGGAGTCCGTTTGATAGTCCAACGGTTAACCGCGTAGCCCGAAACCCCTTTTCTCTTGCAGCCCAACACCCCTTCAAAATGGCCCAATAACCCATCCTAACCCCCTCCATGCTCTTGGTCGTTCGATCACGATCGTGTGGCCGAAAACCACACCTCATTTGG
This sequence comes from Triticum aestivum, assembly GCF_018294505.1. Lineage (NCBI taxonomy): Eukaryota > Viridiplantae > Streptophyta > Magnoliopsida > Poales > Poaceae > Triticum > Triticum aestivum. The sequence goes on along the minus strand of NC_057798.1, from coordinate 644,300,766 downwards.
ACACTCCTAGCTCCCTCTACCTACAAATAGGTGCCTCTCCCCCGAGATTCTCGCAGTCCAAACCCTAGCCTCGCTCCTCCCCGCTGCCGGACATGTCCGCCTCCGCGCCAGACGTGTCCACCGTCGCCCAGCCACGTCGCCCGACCTATCACCGCGCGCCACATCACCCCTGCCGCCTCCTGGACCAATCTCCGCCCGCCACGTCAGCGCGCCGCCTCTCTCTCTCCCCCCGCGTCCGTCGCGGCCTGCCAGGCCCGCATCCGGCCCCCGCGGGCCCAGCACCGCCGCCCGCCGCCCGGGATCTCCCCCGCCGCCGCCAAGCCTGTCCCCGCTGCCGGTGTGCCCTGCCGCCATCCTCCGGCTGCGCCGCCGCCCCGCGGTGCCCGCCGCCGCCGCCCGCGCCTCCATCCTCGCCCTGCCGCCTCGGTCGCCGAGCTCCGTCCTCGCCGCCTTCAACCTCCATGCCGGAGCCCACGGCGCGCGTCTCCCGCGCCGGCCGCGACCGCCGCCGCCGCGCTTCACCGGAGCCGCCTGTGTCCTCCGCCCCGTGTAGCCCGAGCTCGCCGCCCGCCGGACCTCCCCGCCTCCTCGCCACCCCGCGCCGGATCCGGCCTCCCGTGCCCTCCGGCGACTCCTCCCCGTCCAACTCCGGCAGCCGTGCCGCCCTGTCTCTGGTGTTCCTTGGAAGCCGTGCCCAATCCAGATCCGGTCAAACGAGGTTGAATTTTCGTCTAAGTCCCCGAATTATTTGCATTCTGGTGCCCTATTCAACATGTCATAACTTGCTGCATACTGCTTCTTTTTGTGCGTGTAATATGTCAAAATGTTCGTTGTGAGATGCTCTACATTTCATTCCATTGTGTCATGTTCATTTAAGTTCATCTTGATGCCTGAATCATTGTTACAAGAGTGCTATATAATGTTGTCTGCTGTCTGTTAACAGAATATGCTCATTTTTCATTTTTGTTGCATTTGATGTGTGCATCCTATGGGCATGAGCTCTACATGTGTTTTGTACTACATAATGCCATCTTTACAGGGGTGTACTTCATGTATTTTTGTGAGTTGTGTAGTGAGTGCATCAAGCTTGTTAAGTAGGGTACTTGCTGTTACTGTTTTGCTAGGCTGATTCTGTTATATTTTGTTGCCATGTAAGCTTGCTGCTACAAGTCATTCTATGCATAATCTGGAGATGTGCACTAAGGATGTTTTGTTATACATGTCATGATCTATCCATCCATGCCCCTGGTTGCATTTATAGCCTGCTGTAGCTTGTTTTAATCTTGCTCTCAACTTGCTAAATAATGTTGCTGTCAGCTTGTTATCATTAAGTTGAGTTTTGCCATGCGTGTTGCTAGTGATCCATGCACCCTATGAACTTGTTCTTGCCATGTTTAGCTTCATAAACATGTATTCTTACTGTTGGTCACCTTTTCATGCCATGTAATGCTCTGTGGTGAGTGGTACAAGCTCACCAACCTGCCTACTTATCGTTGTTCCTGCCATGTTTGAATCTGTCATATCATTTGCCATGTTTACATGGGTGCCATCATATCTTCTGATCCTTTTTGGCTCATGGTCAGTAAGGGACTTTTGTTCTATGAAATTACTAGATTCATGCCATGCCTTTGTTTGCCATGTTAAGTTCTTGTAACATGTTGTTTGATAGCTCTAAACATTGCAACCTGATGTTATTTCTGCAAAGTCTGAAACTGTTATTATATGCAATCTTGCCATGTGTTTTTGACCATGTTCTAGTGATTTCTGGAGATAGCTCAGTGTTCATGTTTTGTTATGCTTTACCTGTAAATCATGTCCATGCCTTTTGTTCTCATGTTGGGGTGCTTTAGCATGTTGTTTTGATGCTTGCAAGATGCCTAGTTGATGTTTTGGACAACTTGTCCTTTAAACTTGTATAGTGTGTGTGTGTTGAACCGTTGCTCCGTTTTGAGTGTGCTCTATATGAAACTTGCTTGATTTTGCATGTAGCTTTATATTATCATGTTGCATCCTTGTTTTGGTGTGTTTGCTTGATGTTTGAATGCATTTTGCATCAATGCCATGTTTAACTTGTTTTGCTCATATCTTCTAGGCCGTAGCTCCGAACTAAATGAACTTTATATGTAACTTGACTAGAATTTCGTGTAGATAATCTTGGTGCATCTTAACTTGCTGTTTAACAACTTGAACATAAGGTTTATTCAGATCTGGACCGTTTTCGAAATATGCATATGAGGACTTACCGGAGTTGTTATATGTTGTTTCCGGCCTCATTTAAACTTGCTTTGATGTGTTGCTCTTGTTTGCATCATCTCTTGCCATGAGTAGCTTCATGTAGCTTTGTCATGCATCATGCTTGTTGTGCATCATGTTATGTTCATGTGTGGTGTGTTTACCATGTTGTGTGCTTCTTCTCGATAGTTCCCGTTTCGTTGCGATCGTGAGGATTCATTCGTCTACGCTTGCTTCGTCTTCGTGGCTTCATCTTCTTCATGGACTCGTTCTTCTTCCTTGCGGGATTTCAGGCAAGATGACCACTACCCTGGATCTCACTACTATCATTGCTATGGTAGTTGCTTCGTTCTATCGCTTTGCTGCGCTATCTATCATTTGCTCTTCAAGCCTCCCAAATTGCCATGTCAGCCTCTAACCTTTTTCACCCTTCCTAGCAAACCGTTGCTTGGCTATGTTACCGCTTTTGCTCAGCCCCTCTTATAGCATTGTTAGTTGCAGGTGAAGTTGAAGATTGCTCCATGGTGGACAGGATTATGTTGGGATATCACAATATCTCTTATATTATTAATGCATCTATATACTTGGTAAAGGGTGGAAGACTCGGCCTTATGCCTGGTGTTTTGTTCCACTCTTGCCGCCCTAGTTTCCTTCATGCCGGTGTTATGTTCCCGGATTTTGCGTTCCTTACGCGGTTGGGTGATTTATGGGACCCCCTTGACAGTTCACTTTGAATAAAACTCCTCCAGCAAGGCCCAACCTTGGTTTTACCATTTGCCTCACCTAGCCCTTTTTCCCTTGGGTTTTCGGAGCCCGAGGGTCATCTTTATTTTAGCCCCCCCGGGCCAGTGCTCCTTCGAGTGTTGGTCCGAACCGAGCTGCCTGCGGGGCCATCTCGGGGAAACTCGAAGTCTGGTTTTACTCGTAGCTAGTCTCATCCGGTGTTGCCTTGAGAACGAGATATGTGCAGCTCCTATCGGGATTTGTCGGCACATAGGGCGACTTTGCTGGTCTTGTTTTACCATTGTCGAAATATCTTGTAAACCGGGATTCCGAGTCTGATCGGGTCTCCCTAGGAGAAGGTATATCCTTCGTTGATCGCGAGAGCTTATCATGGGCTAAGTTGGAACACCCCTGCAGGGTTTAAACTTTCGAAAGCCGTGCCCGCGGTTATGGGAAGATGGGAATTTGTTAATGTCCGGTTGTAGATAACTTGACACCAGATCCAAATTAAAACGCATCAACTGCGTGTGTAGCCCTGATGGTCTCTTTTCGGCGGAGTCCGGGAAGTGAACACGGTTTTGGGTTATGTTTAACATAAGTAGGAGTTCAGGATCACTTCTTGATCATTGCTAGCTTCACGACCGTTCCGTTTGGTCTCTTCTCGCTCTTATTTGCGTATGTTAGCCACCATATCATGCTTAGTCGTTGCTGCAACCTCACCACTTTACCCCTTCCTTTCCCATTAAGCTTTGCTAGTCTTGATAACCATGGTAATGGGATTGCTGAGTCCTCGTGGCTCACAGATTACTACAACAACAATTGCAGGTACAGGTTATGCGATGATCATGATGCGAGAGCGATGTTTGCTTGTTTTGGAGTTCTTCTTCTGCTTCTTCTTCGATCAGGGGATAGGTTCCAGGTCGGCAGCCTGGGCTAGCAGGGTGGATGTCGTTTGAATTTCTGTTTGTGTTTCATCCGTAGTCGGATGGTGCTCTTATGTAAGATGATGTTGTATTCGTGTGGCATTGCATGCCTCTTGTATGTATCCCCATCTATTATGTAATGTTGATGTAATGATATCCACCTTGCAAAAGCATTTCAATATGCGGTTCTATCCTTGGTGGGACCTTCGAGTCTCTTTACGATAGTATCGCATATTGGGCGTGACAAGTTGGTATCAGAGCCTCGACCGACCTTAGGAGCCCCCTTGATTGATCGTGTAGTTTGGCCGTTGTTGAGTCTAGAAGAAAACTGTTTTCGGAGTCTAGTTATATCGGAGAGTAGGAATTCTTTTTACTCCTCTGCCCCTTCATTGCTCTGGTGAGGAATCTTGATGTAGGTGTTTTGAATTACTTCTCTTCCCTTTCAAACTTTCTTTAGGATCACGCAGTTGGTTTTCCGATCGTTGGTTCTCAGCTCTTTTTATCCGGTGCATCCTCTCGTCAAGTCGTTTCGACCTCTTTGTTTTTGCAATACCAATCCTCAGTTGTTTTCTTTTCCCACCTGCCCACCCTTTTCCTTCTCGGAACCGGACCATAATCGAGTATCCATCCTACTCGTGCGAAGTCTTTGTTTTTTTCCTCAATTATTTCAACCGGTGTCTTCTCTTCAAGTTATTCGTCGGTTCTCCCTTCCAGGTGCCTTTGTTTTCCCGCCCTCCCACCCTTTCTCTTCCCGGAGTCCGAGTCTCTTTTGACCATCAATTTCATTCGTGTGGAGCCTCTTTAGTCTTTCGTCAATTATTTCAACCGGTGAATTCTCTTTTGTTTGACATTCTTCATCCCTTTCTTTTTCTGGTGCACTAAATTCAAGTTTTTCGGGTTGATCACATTCTTTTCCTTGGATCAAGTGTTCTCCTTGCTCGTTCGCCTCTCGCCAATTTATCCTTCCGAAGTGTTCACGACATCTCAAGAGATTCGTCTGTGTTCGAATTAATTCGAGGTTGTTACCTCATTCAAATATTTCAATCATCCCGGTGCATCATCTATCTATTCAACATCCCTCTCCAACGGTGTTTTTCTCTTCAGTGGGCCCTAACCCAGAGGTCTTTTCCCAGGATCTTACCTGACTCTTCTAATTTCCCTGGAGTTATTCTCAAATTCTTTTCAAAGGGTGACGTAAGAATGGATCCCATCAGTCAGATGCCTTTCCAAGATCGGTTTCAAACATTTTTCATTGTTGGCTCAACCCCTTCGCTTTCCATTCTACTGGAGTATCTCAGTAATTTTGGTGGTGTTTGTCATCGTCAGTTGAAGACCGAAGAAGAGTTTTCCCTCTAAATCTTGTCCGTTCTTCCAAAGATTCTTGGTTCTAGCTTCTTGTTATCCTCTCGATGTATTCCATTTGTCAGATATTCTTTTCTTAACCATCCGGAGTATGTCGGGATTTGTTTTTCCATTTCTTTTCATCGGAGGTCATCGTCCCAGAAGAATTCTTCGTCCTCACATTTCAGTTACCGCTATCCAATTATCCCGATGCTTCGTTCAAGTGTTCTGTAATCAGCTCATGATCTCTTTGTTCTTTTGTATCTAAATCCCCTCTAGCATATTTGTTCTGCTAATTCTTCCTGGTGATTCTTTCTCTTTCATCAGTCATTTTTGAATGCTTACGGTGGTTCGTTCAAGATTCGTTTTCCTTTGCCATCATATTAATCCTTTCGTTCTTTTCAATCCTACCGGTGGTTCATGAAGACTTTCTCAAGCTTTGTGCTATACCCCCCCCCCTTAATCCTTTTCAAGAAGAATAAGTAGTATGCAAAATCCATTGCTTGTCATCAATTTAATTTGATGAAGGATAAGCATACAATAAATCTTATTCTTATTTCATCCAAGTGAGTAATCCCTTCCTTCGGAGTTTGTTCTTGATGAATAAATTCTAGTTCCAAGTGTTTTCATCTTTTCTTTTCCGGAGTTCAAATTTTTCCTCGGCCATCCCATCTTGTGAAGTTCTTGTTCTATTCCTTCCATTTTCAGCCGGAGTGCTGCCTAAATCCTTTCAGTCTTATTTGTTTCTTATCTCGTTCTAACCGGAATGGTTTCATAGTCTATCGGATTCCGTGAGCTTTCGATTCTTGTCATTCTCGTCATTCCTCTCTTCTTCTCGAGTGCTCTCAATTCTTGCTTTTTCTCTTGAGTTCTTGTTTCACCTCACCCCTTTTCTCTTCCGTCTCAGTCCTAAGATCTCGGGACGAGATCTCTTGTTAGTGGAGGAGTGTTGTAACGCCCCGGATTCGATGCGCCAGGTGTCTGCTAGTTATTCGCCGTCGTTGCCATGTCATTTGCTTGCGTGTTGCATTTTATCATGTCATCATGTGCATTGCATTGCATACGTGTTCGTCTCATGCATCCGAGCATTTTCCCCCGTTGTCCGTTTTGCAATCCGGCACTCCTATGCCCTCCGGCGTTCCCCTTTTTGTCTCTCATTGTGAGCGGGTGTTAAACGTTCTCGGAATGGACCGAGTCTTGCCAAGCAGCCTTGGTACACCACCGGTAGACCGCCTGTCAAGTTTCGTGCCATTTGGAGTCCGTTTGATAGTCCAACGGTTAACTGCGTAGCCCAAAACCCCTTTTCTCTTGTAGATCAACACCCCTTCAAAATGGCCCAATAACACATCCTAACCCCCTCCATGCTCTCGGCCGTTCAATCATGATCGCGTGGCCGAAAACCACACCTCATTTGGACACTCCTAGCTCCCTCTACCTACAAATAGGTGCCTCTCCCCCGAGATTCTCGCAGTCCAAACCCTAGCCTCGCTCCTCCCCGTCGCCGGACATGTCTGCCTCCACGACGGATGTGTCCACTGCCGCCCAGCCACGTCGCCCGACCTATCACCGCACGCCACGTCACCCCCGCCACCTCCTGGACCAATCTCCGCCCGCCACGTCAGCGCGCCGCCTCTCTCTCTCCCCCCGCGTCCGTCGTGGCCCGCTAGGCCCGCGTCCGGCCCCCGTGGGGCCAGCACCGCTGCCCGCCGCCCGGGATCTCCCGCGCCGCCACCAGGCCCGTCCCCACCGCCGGTGTGGCCCGCCGCCATCCTCCGACTGCGCCGCCGCCCCGCGGTGCCCGCCGCCGCCGCCCGCGCCTCCATCCTCGCCCCGCCGCCTCGGTCGCCGAGCTCCGGCCTCGCCGCCATCGACCTCCATGCCGGAGCCCGCGGCGCGCGTCTCCCGCTCCGGCCGCGGCCGCCGCCGCCGCACTTCGTCGGAGCCGCCTGCGTCCTCCGCCCCGTGCAGCCCGAGCTCGCCGCCCGCCGGAGCTCCCCGCCTCCCCGCGCCTCCTCGCCTCCCCGTGCCGGATCCGGCCTCCCTGCCCTCCGGCGACTCCTCCCCGTCCAACTCCGGCAGCCACGCCGCCCCGTCTCTGGCGTTCCTCGGAAGTCGTGCCCGATCTAGATCCGGTCAAACGAGGTTGAATTTTCGTCTAAGTCCCCGAATTATTTGCATTCTGGTGCCCTGTTCTACATGTCATAACTTGCTGCATAGTGCTCCTTTTTGTGCGTGTAATATGTCAAAATGTTCGCTGTGAGATGCTCTACTTTTCTTTGGTTTGAGTTTCAAAAGAGAAACAAAGGAATTCAAACCTTTTTTTTTACATTCCTATCCGCGGATAACAAGACAAAGTAGCACAATATTGACTTAATCTTAACTTTTGCATTAACCTTACTATGGTTCTTATGATTCTTGTGATTTCTTTATTCCTTTGAATCAAACACCCTCCAAGTACATGTATTTTTATATCCTCCATTTTGCACATGCAATCTTACCATATTACTATATTTTTACCATTCTTGCATTTTGGAATCTTGTGAATCAAAGAGTGCCTAAATTTCCTAGTTTTTCCTTTGTTGCAACATTTACGATCAAAATCGCTTAAAACACAAGGCTCCTCTATTCAGACCGTTCTATGGGTGCTCGCAAATAAAAAGTATCATTCAAGGGTCAATCTGTACATTACTAAAATACATAAATAAAAATGAATAGGATTTAAATGGATATTGATTAGCATCAAAGAGTGTTGGACATACCAAACAGATAAAACAATAATTATAGCATGGAGTTTGAGTAAACAAAAACTATCCTCTAAAATAGGGTGCAAGGAAATCTTTATAGATAATCCTTACAGATTATAATAATATACATGAAAAGTCCTCAAAATATGAAATTCCTTTGAAATAAATAATCCCGAATTGTACCCCGTGAGCCCATTTGAGCCCGATTTGGGCAAGGTATACCCCTCGACACGTGACATGGTGAATCCTCCCTTTATCCATCATCTTTTTATCCACCTTTCTCGTGAAGGCGACCACAAAGATAAATATGGAGATATATATCAACTAGTGGTTTCGAGAGGGAGGGTGATGGGAGGGGAGAGAGAGAAATGTGACCATTAGGGCCATGATTACCTTTGATCTGATTTCAGATCAATCTAGATAGTTTCCCTTTTTCCCTAGAGGTGAGCCTAGGTTATCGAACCCACAAGAAGCTCTGCTACATACAAGGTGATTTCTGCAAACACTTATTAACCAACAATTCCAGATTTCCGAACTGAATACGTACGGTTTAAAACGAAGAAATAATAATAAGGAAATAGGTGAGGGCTTAAGGTTTTACCTGCAACCATATATTCATGCTTGGGATTATACTTTAGTATTCAACATGGTTTTGATAGACACTGTTACATATATGTAGTCGACGTGTTGTTTGTGAAAGATGCATCCAAATAACTCCACGACCAACATGCAGCCCCACCATGGTTCTATTGTGGAACCTAGGCCCTTACTGTATCGCTGGGTTACCTCAGTTATTATTAATATTGAAAATATGCCCTAGAGGCAATAATAAATTAGTTATTATAATATTTCTTTGTTCATGATAAAGGTTTATTATTCATGCTAGAATTGTATTGACCGGAAACTTAAATACATGTGAATACATAAACAAATACTATGTCCCTAGTGAGCTTCTAGAAGACTAGCTCGTTGATCAAAGATGGTTAAGTTTTCCTAACCATAGACATGAGTTTCTGATAACCCACAAGTATAGGGGATCGTTTGTAGCCTTCTTTGATAAATAAGAGTGTCGTACCCAACGAGGAGCTAAAGGCAGAACAAATATTCCCTCAAGTTCTATCGACCATCGATACAACTCTACGCACACTTGACGTTTGATTTACCTAAAACAAGTACGAAACTATTTTGCGAGAATAAAACTACGAGTACTTCACGAGAATAAAGCTACAAACAAATTGCAAGGTAATAAAAGTGGATAGCTTTTGTCAACAAGAAAGTCATTTGTCTCTAGGCAATTGGTAACAAGTACCGGTAATCATTCTTGTAATTTTATATGAGGGAGAGGCATGAGCTAACATACTTTCTCTACTTGGATCATATACACTTATGATCAGAACTCTAGCAAGCATCCGCAACTACTAAAGATCATTAAGGTCATGAAACCCAACCAAAGCATTAAGTATCAAGTCCTCTTTACTCCCATACCCATGACCCACTTATCCGCGTTTAGGTTGCTGTCACCCCCGCAACACCGATAATAAGCAAACCATAAACATATTGCAACACCCTACAGTGGGGGCCCCTCATGTTTGCGCGAGATGGAGGGCACCTTAGGACAACACCATAAATAAAATATACAATCATACCAACCAAGATCACGATTAACCCATAGGACAAAACCGATCTACTCAAACATCATAGGATAACCATAGATCATTGGGAAATAATATATGGAATTGAGCACCATGTTTAAGTAGAGATTACAACGGGGAGAAGGGGTGTTACACCGCTGCATAGAGGGGGAGAGAGTTGGTGATGACGGTAGCAAGATTGTTGATGTAGATCGCCGTCACGATCCTTGCCCCAGCGGCACTCCGGCGCCACCGGGAGAGAGGGGGAGAGCCCCCCTCCTTCTTCTTCCTTGGCCTCCCCCTAGATGGGACGAGAGTTCCCCCTATGGTCCATGGCCTCCATGGCGGCGGAGGGGCGGGAGCCCCTCCGAGATTGGATCTCCCTCTCTATTCTCTTCTGTTTCGCGCTCCCCAGATCTGGCCCTTCACGGTTTCTTAAATTCCTGGAGATCCGTAACTTCGGTTGCACTGATCTTTTTACACAATTTTTTCCGGATATAAGCTTCCTTGCACCCGAAGTATAGCTCCTACCGACGTTCGAGGAGGGCACGATACACCAGGGCGTGCCTAGGCCTGCTGGCGCGCCCTGGTGGGTTGTGGTGGCCTCGGGTCTCCGTTTATGTTTATTCCACCTCCTAAAATTCACAAATATTCCAAAATAATTCTTCATAGTTTTTTATTGCATTTGTACTTTGTTTGATATGGATTTTCTGTGAAACAAAAACATGCAACAAACAAGAATTGGCACTGGGCACTGGATAAGTAAGTTAGTCCAAATAAATCATATAAAAACTTGCCAAAAGTATGTAAAAGTTGAATAATATTGGCATGAAACAATAAAAAATTATAGATACGATGGAGATGTATCGGCATCCCCAAGCTTAATTCCTGCTCGTCCACAAGTAGGTAAATGATAAAAAAGACATTTTTTGATGTGGAATGCTACCTACCATAAACTTGATTATATATCTAGTCATGTCATGAATATTAAGTGTTGGAAATATGCCCTACAGGCAATAATAAAATGGTTATTATTGTATTTCCTTGTTCATGATAATTATCTATTGTTCATGTTATAATTGTATTGACCGGAAACCGCAATACATGTGTGAATACATAGACCACAACATGTCCCTAGTGAGCCTCTAGTTGACTAGCTTGTTGATCAACAGATGGTCATGGTTTCCTGACCATGGACATTGGATGTCATTGATAACGGGATCACATCATTAGGAGAATGATGTGATGGACAAGACCCAATCCTAAGCATAGCACAAGATCGTGTAGTTCGTTTGCTAAAGCTTTTCTAATGTCAAGTATCATTTCCTTAGACCATGAGATTGTGTAACTCCCGGATACCATAGAAGTGCTTTGGGTGTACCAAACGTCACAACGTAACTGGGTGGCTATAAAGGTGCACTACAGGTATCTCCGAAAGTGTCTGTTGGGTTGGCACGAATCGAGACTGGGATTTGTCACTCCGTATGACGGAGAGGTATCTCTGGGCCCACTCGGTAATGCATCATCATAATGAGCTCAATGTGACTAAGTAGTTAGTCACGGGATCATGCATTACGGAACGAGTAAAGTGACTTACGGTAATGAGATTGAACGAGGTATTGGGATATCGACTATCGAATCTCGGGTAAGTAACATACCGATTGACAAAGGGAATTGTATACGGGATTGATTGAATCCCCGACATCGTGGTTCATCCGATGAGATCATCGTGGAACATGTGCGAGCCAATATGGGTATCCAGATCCCGCTATTGGTTATTGGCCGGAGAGGTGTCTCGGTCATGTCTGCATGGTTCCCGAACCCGTAGGGTCTACACACTTAAGGTTCGGTGACGCTAGAGTTGTTATGGGAAATAGTATGTGGTTACCGAAGGTTGTTTGGAATCCCGGATGAGATCCCGGACATGACGAGGAGCTCCAGAATGGTTCGGAGGTGAAGATCGGTATATTGGACAAAGGGTATTGGAGTCCGGAATTGTTCCGGGGGTACCAGGTGATGACCAGCGTGTCTGAAAGGGGTTTCGGAGGCCCCGGCAAGCGTTGGGGGGCCTTATGGGCCAAGGGGAGGGGGCACATCAGCCCACTAAGGGTCTGAGCGCCCCTCCCACCCCATCTCACGTAACCTGGAGAGGTGGGGGCGCCACCTCTAGGGCAGCCACCCCTCCCGGCTTGGGGGGCAAGTTTCCTAGGGGGTGGGGCGCCCAAACCCGTCTAGGGTTTCCCCTGTGGCCGCCGCCCTCCCCTAGGGAACCCTAGGGCGCCTCCTCCTCCTCCCTTCCCCCTATATATAGTGAGGGAGAGAGAGGGCAGCCGCACCCTTCCCCTGGCGCAGCCCTCTCCCTCCTCCAACACCTCCTCCTCCTCCGTAGTGCTTGGCGAAGCCCTGCCGGAGAACCACGAGCTCCATCACCACCATGCCGTCGTGCTGTCGGAGTTCTCCCTCAACTTATCCTCTCCCCTTGATGGATCAAGAAGTAGGAGACATCCCGGGCTGTCGTGTGTTGAACACGGAGGCACCGTTGTTTGGTGCTTAGATCGGATTCCGCCGCGATCTGAATCGCTTCATGAACGACTCCACCGACCGCGTTCTTGTAACACTTCCGAATCGCGATCTTCAAGGGTATGAAGATGCACTCCCCTCTCTCTCGTTGCTAGTCTCTCCATAGATTGATCTTGGTGATGCGTAGAAATTTTTGAATTTCTACTACGTTCCCCAATAGTGGCATCATGAGCTAGGTCTATTGCGTATATTCTATGCACGAGTAGAACACAAGTTGTTGTGGGCGTTGATTTTGTTCAATATGCTTACCATCACTAGTCTTATCTTGTTTTGACGGTATTGTGGGATGAAGCGGCCCGGACCGACCTTACACGTACACTTACGTGAGACAGGTTCCACCAACTGACATGCACTTGTTGCATAAGGTGGCTAGCGGGTGCCAGTATCTCCCACTTTAGTCGGATCCGATTCGATGAAAAGGGTCCTTATGAAGGGTAAATAGCAATTGGCATATCACGTTGTGGTTTTTGCGTAGGTAAGAAATTCTTGCTAGAAACCCATAGCAGCCACGTAAAACATGCAAACAACAATTAGAGGACGTCTAACTTGTTTTTGCAGGGTATGCTATGTGATGTGATATGGCCAAAAGAATGTGATGAATGATATGTGATGTATGAGATTGATCATGTTCTTGTAATAGGAATCACGACTTGCATGTCGATGAGTATGACAACCGACAGGAGCCATAGGAGTTGTCTTAATTTATTGTATGACCTGCGTGTCATTGAACAATGCCATGCAATTACTTTACTTTATTGCTAACCGTTAGCCATATTAATAGAAGTAATAGTTGGCGAGACAACTTCATGGAGACACGATGATGAAGATCATGATGATGGAGATCATGGTGTCATGCCGGTGACGAAGGTGATCATGCCGCGCCTCAAAGATGGAGATCAAAGGCGCAAGATGATGATGGCCATATCATGTCACTTTATGATTTGCATGTGATGTTTGTCATGTTTACATCTTATTTGCTTAGAACGATGATAGCATAAATAAGATGACCCCTCACTAAAATTTCAAGAAAGTGTTCCCCCTAATTGTGCACCGTTGCGAAAGTTTGTTGTTTCGAAGCACCACATGATGATCGGGTGTGATAGATTCTAACATTCACATACAACGGGTGTAAGCCAGATTTACACACGCGAAACACTTAGGTTGACTTGACGAGCCTAGCATGTACAGACATGGCCTCGGAACACAAGAGACTGAAATGTCGAACATGAGTCATATAGTAGATACGATCAACATGGAGATGTTCACCGATGATTACTAGTCCGTCTCACATGATGATCGGACACGGACTAGTTGACTCGGATCATGTAACACTTAGATGACTAGAGGGATGTCTATCTAAGTGGGAGTTCATTAGATGAACTTAATTATCCTGAACGTAGTCAAAAGGTCTTTGCAAATTATGTCGTAGCTCGTGTTTTAGTTCTACTGTCTTAGATGTGTTGCTAGAGAAAATTTAGTTGAAAGTTGATAGTAGCAATTGTGCGGACTGGGTCCGTAAACTCAGTGTCGGTGTCAAAACCGGCGGATCTCGGGTAGGGGGTCCCGAACTGTTCGTCTAGGCGGATGGTAACAGGAGACAAGGGACACGATGTTTTACCCAGGTTCGGGCCCTCTTGATGGAGGTAAAACCCTACGTCCTGCTTGATTAATATTGATGATGTGTGTTACAAGAGTAGATCTACCACGAGATCAAGGAGGCTAAACCCTAGAAGCTAGCCTATGGTATGATTGTTGTTCGTCCTATGGACTAAAGCCATCCGGTTTATATAGACACCGGAGAGGGCTAGGGTTACACAGAGTCGGTTACAATGGTAGGAGATCTACATATCCGTATCGCCAAGCTTGCCCTCCACGCCAAGGAAAGTCCCATCCGGACACGGGACGAAGTCTTCAATCTTGTATCTTCATAGTCTTGGAGTTCGGCCGATGATGATAGTTCGGCTATCCGGACACCCCCTAGTCCAGGACTCCCTCAGTAGCCCCTGAACCAGGCTTCAATGACGACAAGTCCGGCGCGCATATTGTCTTCGGCATTGCAAGGCGGGTTCCTCCTCCGAATAATTTATAGAAGATTGTGAACACCAGGATAGTGTCCGGCTCTGCAAAATAAATTCCACATACCACCATAGAGAGAATAATATTTACACAAGTTCAATCTGCTGACGTATTTGGTGGCGTGACGTCACACCACTACCAAGCCTTTACTAGAATTGTTTTTATTGTACCACCTCAGCGCGTTTAGCGAAGCGGTTTCCTTGGCACGTCTTGTCGAAGCAGAGATCGTGCTCCCCTTATTCCGGGATTCCCATCAATACGGACGTGGGTAACCCAACCGCGCCATTGATTGCGGTGCTTGGGAGATAAGCAAGTTTTATTAGGCCGGTGGGGACACATGTTTTTGTCCGCCCATATAAGGGGATAAGGATCCAACCCTTTTACCTGCGCCTTCTTCCTCCTTGGCTTATCCATCTTCGCGAACTCAAGCTCCAGCGCCCAAGTCCGCACATCTCACCTCAACCTCCTCCAACTATGTCTGGAGCGGGAGGCAAGTGGATGGCCTCCTCCATCACGGAGGGGCACATACAGAAGCTGCGCAGCGCCGGATATCTGTCCAGCAACAGCGTGCACCAGCTCCCCAACAAGGGAGAGCTCATTCCCACCCCCAAGCCCCATGAGAGGGTAGTATTTCTTCCCCATTTCCTCCGCGGACTGGGCTTCCCACTCCATCCCTTCGTCCGGGGGCTCATGTTCTACTACGGCCTGGATTTCCATGATCTGGCCCCGAATTTCATCCTCAACATCTCGGCGTTCATCGTCGTGTGCGAGGCCTTCCTCTGCATCCAGCCCCACTTCGGCTTGTGGCTCAAGACCTTCAGTACCAAGCCGAAGGTTGTGAAGGGCAGTCAAGCGGAGTGCGGAGGCGCCATGGCGGGCAGGATGTCCCACGTTACTTGGCTTGAAGGCACTTTCGTGGAAACCATTAAGGGGTGGCAATCGGGGTGGTTCTACATCACCGAGCCGCGTGACCTTGAATGGGCAGCGGCCCCCGAATTCAGATCTGGCATCCCCACACAGCTCACCTCCTGGAAAGAGAGCGGCCGGACATGGGGTGATTCGGAGGAGCTGACCGGACTCCAAGCCTGCATCCAAAAGCTAGTGGACAAGAAGCTCAAGCTTGTCAACATAGTCCAGGTCATGCTCATCTGCCGGATTCTCCCATGCCAACGACGGGGCTTTAATATGTGGGAGTTTGATCCGGCGCAACACCAGACTTTGAGCGAGCTCTTCGATACTACAAACGAAGATGTCTGGAAGGTGCTGTTTAAGGGTGCCGAGGCCCCCGCATCCGCTACCAAAGATCGCAGATTCAGCTCGCAGCATCCAGCTGACGAGGTAAGCGATTTTTCCCTCTTCGGGGCGTTTGTTTTCCATAGTTTGAATCTATGCGGGATCTAAACTCCCTCTCCTTTGACAGGGCTGGCTGGAGAAGGCCGAACAGACTATCTGTCCGGCCCCATTACCAGAGGACCCAGCGGACGCCCGTTTAACGGGGCTGCTGGCTCCGGCACCCCACGTGGTGCCGTAGAAGAAGGCCAAGAAGAAGGCCATGGGCACTCGGAAGAGTTCCCGTTTTCAGGTGTTATCGGATGATGACTCCGAGGCAGACTCCTCCCACAAAGGCGAGGAGGAGAAAAAGAAAGCCTCTCCCCCAGCGGGGGGAGGGAAGAAAAGGAAGGCCTCCCCAACGAGGGAGGCCGAAGGGTCCAAGAAGGGAAAAACTCTTTCCCCGGACTGCTCTGCCAACGCCAGCGACGACGACGAGGACTGGCCTCCAAGGGCCAAGCCCCTGGAGAGATCGTAAGTATCCGGACTCCCGAATAACTTCATGGTTTTTCTTTTCGCCACATAATGTCTTTCTAATGCCGCATACAACTCTGCAGTCCGCCCAAGGATGATCTTCTCGCTTCATCGAGTGGGTCCTTAGGTGCGTCGGATATGGATTCTCTTCCGACCGCCTCCAGCCCCCGTGATGCAGAAGATGCCGAGGTGGGATCCCGGGAAGGGACCCACCAGGAGGAGGAGGCCCTGGAGGTGTCGCAGAACAACCTCCCGGACTTTGCACCAGACTCGGCCCCGGAACCCATAGTGGCTCCGGAGTCCGGCGGGCGGCCCCTTCGTAAGAAGGGCAAGACCGTGATGACGGTAGCCTCCGTCCAACCGGAGGCGCCGGATAGCTTGCTGGAGGCGCTCAATGACGCCTCCATCGAAGAGGAACACCGCACTGTTATGAGTGCCGTGATTCAGAAGGTTCAGCTCGCCAAGAGCAGGCTGACCGAAGCCTGCAGCAGCCTTCTAACAGGCTTTGAGGTAAGAATTTTGATATATGTAAAATAGTACCGCATAGACAGTAGCCCATGATGCTCGGTTCGGTGTTCGGAAAGAAAAGCTGGACCGAGGATCTAAAAAGATATATGCAGGAGTCATAAAAAATATGTCAATATGGGATTGCAGGCTGCGCTGCTGACCTCTGCCGCACTGACTGCGGAGGTCAATACTTTGAAGCAAATCCTCGAGCGGTCCGAGAATGGGCTCGGCCGTGCCAAGAAGGAGCTTGAGGACAAGGAAGGTGAGTAACACCTTATTAAAATTGTACCTTACAGAAAAGGATTTTGGTTGCAAGAAGAATGACAAGGATAACGTGGGTATTGCAGGGGCCACTAACGAGGTGGCGACCCTAAAGGAGGCGGTGTCCGCGGCCGAACGTAATGCGGCCGCGGAGCGCACCGAGCGAGAGAAGCAGGAGGCGCGGGTGGCGGAGGTACAGCAAGAGCTCCAGGCTCTTGTGGAAAAACACGAGAGTTTGGAGCGTGACTCGAAGACTCAAGAGTCCGAGCTTGCAACGGCTCTTGAGAGTGCCAAAGCCTCTAAGGCAGAAGCCTATAAGGCCCTCTAGGAAGTCGAGGCGTTGAAGAAAATAGCGGCGGGTAAGGCATTTTTCATGCAAAGTAAGCATGTGAGTGTGAATTACCTATCACTTACCCGAATTCAGAGCTCTCCAGGAGCGTTCACAGATCTACCCCGCAGCGTGTCCGATGCTGCCGCTTTCTACAGGGCCGAGGAGGGGGGCTCGACGGAGAAGGTCATCTGGTCTCAGTATGCTGAGGCCGGACATCCGGTGCCCCTTAGCAACCAGCTGGAGCAGCTGGTCGAGCTCCACAAGGTGGCCGAACAGGTCATGAAGGGCCTCATAGTTCGGCTGTGGCCTAAGGAGGCCATGCCTGGGAGCTACTTCGGCCTGGTGCAGCGGCTGGTGGATGTGTGTCCATGGGTTGAAGTCATCAAGCACTCCGCCTGTATTGAAGGTGCCCGTCAGGCCCTTGCCCACGCAAAGGTGCACTGGGGCAAGATGGATGCTCAGAAGCTTGTGACGGACGCGCCACCGCAGGGCAAGGAGCATCGCACGCCTGAGATGTATTATAAGAGTGTCCTGAAGGGTGCCCGCATTATTGCGGGTGAGTGCTCCAAAGATGTAATATTTGAGTAGACTCGCATTTTGTTATCCTGTGCGCTGAAAACTTGGTTCATATGCGCTAAGCAACGCTTGTTAATTTAAAATATTACCTTCTGTGCGACTGTTTATCAAATCTGAGAGATGGCAAGTCGTCGGCTTCAGCCCCCATGCCACGAGTGCTGGGGTGTTCGGGATAAATTTGAGCACTCTTGTTCCCATTTTTGGGTCCATCTAGGGAGGCGCTCAACACAACGAACAAGGCAACCGGACTTATAATGCTTGAACACTGTCACTTAGCCATAGAATTCTATAATTTTAAATTTCGGCGAAGCCCCTAGTATTCGGAAGGCCGAATTTGGGGCGCTATCCACGCCTGGGCCAGACAAAGCTGGCTCCTCCCTCTAAGCGGCATAAGTCTTTAAGGACTCACAAAAAACCTCTCGAACAGCGACCAGCTCTCGCCTCATCATGACAGTCAGTTTTAGCTTTCTCGACTGAGGCGCTCGCCCAGCTCAACCGGGGCGCAATCGCAGTGGTTCTCCCAGTGCTACCTTAGCCGATACAACGGAACGTAAGGTACCAAAACATGGGAGCCGGGCAAACCCAACTATTGACCCAAGACATGATTCGGAGCCGATGCATATAATGCTATAAGTTCGGGGTGCCGCACTTGTGAAAGTGTTCGGACTTATCACACCATGATGCGGGAAACATAAGCCCCTGGTGTATTTAGCCGTACCAAAATGTACGGATGCAACATGTCATAAATGAACATATGTATAAGAAAGAAATGCAATTGGAAGCAAAAAGGTGCTGCATTACTTATTCAAGAAAAACTGCTGTAAATGCAGAACGATACAAATGGTGCGATAAGCAAGGGATGGGACTATTAAACATGTCCCCCTCCAGGGGTAGGCTGCGGAATGGTGCATAAAACAGATTTAATGCTCGTAATGGAGACCACCTGGATATTCATTGTAGCCTTTCTCCTTCCCTGGCTGTTGCATCGTGAGTTCGGCAGGTCTGCTGCCGGACAGGGCCTCTGACGAACGGAGTCCTATGGGTAAAAATAAAAAGGAAAAAGAAAACAAGAACGACACACTTGAGAGCCCCTGGTGTGGTTGAGCCGCATTCTGGGCCTATCGTGGTCGTGCCCTCTCCCCATGCCCATGGTATCTTCAGAGTGTAATGGTGTATGCGAAGGACCTGTCTTGACGTTTTGCAGGGGCTGGGGTTGGGGCCGCACTGCTACGCATGCTCGGAACGTGCCAGGTGGTCTTGTTGTAGGTTACTCTGGGCGCGTTTAGTCGTGTCCGGTCGCTTAACGGCCGGACTCGAGAATTGCCTTAAGGGGCTGCACTGTACTTCTACCGCGAGAGCCGCTGTATGTTCCTCTGTTCGGAGAGAGCGTTTGGTGTTTCCGTTGACCGTGATGACTCCTCGAGGGCCTGGCATCTTGAGCTTGATGTATGCGTAGTGCGGCACCGCATTGAACTTTGCGAACGCGGTACGTCCGAGCAGAGCATGATAGCCGCTGCGGAACGGAACTATGTCGAAGATTAACTCCTCGTTTCAGAAGTTCTCCGGGGATCCGAAGACCACTTCCAGTGTAACTGAGCCTGTACAATTGGCTTCTACACCTGGTATGACGCCTTTAAAGGTCGTCTTGGTAGGTTTAATCCTTGAGGGGTCTATGCCCATTTTGCGTACTGTATCCTGATAAAGCAGATTCAGGCTGCTGTCGCCGTCCATCAGGACTCTGGTGAGGTGAAATCCATCGATGATTGGGTCTAAAACCAATGCGGTGAATCCGCCGTGGCGGATGCTGGTGGGGTGGTCCCTTCGGTCAAAAGTGATCGGGCAGGAGGACCATGGATTGAACTTCGGGGCAACTGGCTCCATCGCGTATACATCCCTGAGTGCACGCTTCCGCTCCCTTTTGGGTATGTGCGTTGCGTATATCATGTACACCGTCTGCACCTGTGGGGGGAAACCCTTCTGTCCTCTATTGTTCGGCGGTCGGGTCTCTTCCTCGTCATCGCTATGCAGCCCCTTGTCATTGTTTTCGGCAATTAACTTGCCCGCCTGCTTGAATACTCAACAGTCCCTGTTGGTGTGGTTGGCTAGCTTTTTGGGGGTGCCGTGTATCTGGCACGAGCGGTCGAGTATTCGGTCCAAATTGGACGGACCCGGAGTAGTTCTTTTGAATGGCTTTTTCCGCTGACCGGGTTTAGAGCCTCTGAATCCGGCATTGACTGCCGTATCTTCACTATTATCGCCGTTAATGCGGCGTTTGTTTTTGTTGCGACGCGACCTGCCATTACAGTCCTTGATATCCGGACTGCCAGAATTTTTGCTGAGGTTGTTGTTGCGTGCTAGCCAGCTGTCCTCACCTGCGCAGAAGCGGGTCATGAGTGATGTGAGGGCGGCCATGGATTTCGGCTTTTCCTGTCCCAGGTCCCGGGCAAGCCACTTGTCGCGGATGTTATGTTTGAAGGCCGCGAGGGCCTCCGCATCCGGACAGTCGACGATTTGGTTTTTCTTGGTTAAGAACCGTGTCCAGAATTGTTTGGCCGATTCGTCTAGCTGCTGAATTATATGGCTTAGGTCGTCAGCGTCTGGTGGTCGCACATACGTGCCTCGGAAGTTATCGAGGAATGCGGCTTCCAGGTCTTCCCAACTCCCAACTGACTCTGCTGGCAAGCTGTTAAGCCAATGCCGGGCTGGTCCTTTAAGCTTGAGTTGGAGATATTTGATGGCGTGAAGATCGTCACCGCGGGCCATGTGGATGTGAAGGAGATAGTCTTCGATCCAAACCGCGGGGTCTGTTGTGCCATCGTAAGATTCAATATTCACGGGTTTAAACCCTTTGGGGATTTGATGATCCATTACTTCATCTGTGAAGCATAGTGGGTGTGCGGCGCCTCTGTACTGGGCGATATCATGACGGAGCTCAAAAGAGCTTTGTCTATTTTGTTCGGCCCGGCCGGACTTACTGTGTCCGGCGCGACGGTTGTCGTCACGTATCATGGGGCGCCCACACGATCCATAGATCGATCTTGCTTGTCTTGCCTTATCCTCCAATATATCTCGCAAGTCCGGAGCGTTCCCGTGTGGCCTTGTGCTTTTTGAGCGATGCCGGGGTATGGTTCTAGTGAAGGGCCTAGAGGCCTCTCTGTCGCGACCACGGGGTGGTCGGTCAGCCGCATTGTCTGCTGGTGATGCGGGTTCATGCGCCTCCTCCTCTAATCGGGGGAGTAGCTTGCGTTTAGGGTATTTTTTGGAGGGGCGTTCCAGCTCATGCTCTTCGGCTGCGAGGACTTCAGTCCATCTGTCGGCTAGCAGATCTTGATCATCTCTAAGCTGTTGCTGCTTTTTCTTGAGGCTGTTTGCCGTGGCCATAAGCCTGCGTTTAAAACGCTCTTGTTCGACGGGATCCTCAGGCACGACGAATTCGTCATCATCGAGGCTTGCCTCGTCTCCGGAGGGAGGCATATAATCCTCTACCTCTTCTTCTGCCGCTCTCTCATGAGGGCTGGCGTCTCCGTCCTCCCGTGCTAAATCTTGCTGGAGTGGGTTGTCTTCGGCACTGTCTGGTGTGTTATTATATCCGGTGCCGGAATCTTCATTCTTTCTATGGCAGGATTTAGAGCGGCGCCGCTGATGCCGGCGCTTGGGCTGTTTCTTGGAGGGGTCATCCTCCGCTGTTCCTTCGCCATTCCCATCCTTTGGGATATCCACCATGTATATGTCATATGATGAGGTGGCTTTCCAGTGCCCGGTAGGCGCTAGTTCTTGGTCGTCTCCGGCATCGTCGTCCATACCGTCGATATCTTCGGAGTCATAGTCTAGCATGTCGGTTAAATCGTCGATAGTGGCTACTAAGTGGGTGGTGGGTGGGCTTTGAATTTCTTCGTCGTCCGCATCCCAACCGTCCTGACCATAGTCCGGCCAGGGCTCTCCTGATAACGAGAGATACTTTAGCGAACTCAAGATGTCACCGAAAGGTGAGTGTTGAAAGATGTCCGAAGCGGTGAACTCCATGACCGGCGCCCAATCGGATTCGATTGGAGGGGGCGCAGGAGGTTCGGAGTCCGGAGAGGAGTCCGGCACCTCGGAGTCACGAGCTTCATGAGGGACATGGTCAGTGTTCGGCTCTATCGCCGTAGAGGTTGCAGCCCCCGAGGCGGTGTCTAGCCATCCGTCCTTGATCTGCGCAGCCGGCTCCGAATTGAAGATCGGAGCGGGCTCGAGTGCAGCCTCCAGGGTACTGTCCGGCTGCAGAGCTAGATCATGCCCGTCGTGACAGTGCGGCGCGCTTGGCTGTGGCTCGAATCCATCGAAGATCAAGTCCCCACGGATGTCAGCCGTGAAGTTCAAACTTCCAAATCTGACCTGACGGCCAGGGGCGTAGCTTTCGATCTACTCCAGATGGCCAAGCGAATTGGCCCGCAGTGCAAAGCCGCCGAATACGAAGATCTGTCCGGGGAGAAAGGTCTCACCCTAGACTGCGTCGTTGTCGATGATCGAAGAAGCCATCGAGCCTATCGGTGACGACACAGAGGAACTCTCAATGAAAGCACCAATGTCAGTGTCAAAACCGGCGGATCTCGGGTAGGGGGTCCCGAACTGTGCGTCTAGGCGGATGGTAACAGGAGACAAGGGACACGATGTTTTACCCAGGTTCGGGCCCTCTTGATGGAGGTAAAACCCTACGTCCTGCTTGATTAATATTGATGTGTGTTACAAGAGTAGATCTACCACGAGATCAAGGAGGCTAAACCCTAGAAGCTAGCCTATGGTATGATTGTTGTTCGTCCTACGGACTAAAGCCATCCGGTTTATATAGACACTGGAGAGGGCTAGGGTTACACAGAGTCGGTTACAATGGTAGGAGATCTACATATCCGTATCGCCAAGCTTGCCCTCCACGCCAAGGAAAGTCCCATCCGGACACGGGACGAAGTCTTCAATCTTGTATCTTCATAGTCTTGGAGTCCGGCCGATGATGATAGTTCGGCTATCCGGACACCCCCTAGTCCAGGACTCCCTCACTGAGGATTGTCCTCATTGCTGCGTAGAAGGCTTATGTCCTTAATGCACCGCTCAGTGTACTGAACCTCGAACGTCGTCTGTGGATGTTGTGAACATCTGACATACATGTTTTGATGACTACGTGATAGTTCAGTAATGTTAAACAGTTTAGAACTGAGGCACCGAAGACGATTTTGAAACGTCGTGGAACATATGAGATGTTCCGAGGGCTGAAACTAGGATTTCAGGCTCGTGCCCACGTCAAGAGGGATGAGACCTCCGACGAGTTTCTTAGCCTACAAACTAAGGGAGAAAAGATCAATCGTTGAGTTTGTACTCAGATTGTCTGGGTACAACAATCACTTGAATCGAGTGGGAGTTAATCTTCCAGATGAGATAGTGATGTTTCTCCAAAGTCATTTCCACCAAGCTGCTAGAGCTTCGTGATGAACTATAACATATCAGGGATAGATATGATGATCCTTGAAATATTTGCTATGTTTGACACCGTGAAAGTAGAAATCAAGAAGGAGCATCAATTGTTGATGGTTAGTGAAACCACTAGTTTAAAGAAGGGCAAGGGCAAAAAGGGATACTTCATGAAATAGCAAATCAGTTGCTGCTCTAGTGAAGAAACCCAAGGTTGAACCCAAACCCGAGACTAAGTGCTTCTGTAATGAGGGGAATGGTCACTGAAGCAGAACTACCCTAGATACTTGGTAGATGAGAAGGCTGGCAAGGTCGATAGAAGTATATTGGATATACATTATATTAATGTGTACTTTACTAGTACTCCTAGTAGCACGAGGGTATTAGATACCGGTTCGGTTGCTAAGTGTTAGTAACTCGATATAAAAGCTGCGGAATAAACGGAGACTAGCTAAAGGTGAGATGACGATATGTGTTGGAAGTGTTTCCAAGCTTGATGTGATCAAGCATCGCATACTCCCTCTACCACCGAGATTGGTGTTAAACCTAAATAATTGTTATTTGGTGTTTGCATTGAGCATAGACATGATTGGATTATGTCTATCGCAATACGGTTATTCATTTAAGGAGAATAATGGTTACTCTGTTTATTTGAATAATACCTTCAATGGTCTTACACCTAAAATGAATGGTTTATTGAATCTCGATTGTAGTGATACACATGTTCATGCCAAAAGATATAAGATAGTAATGATAGTACCACCTGCTTGTGGCACTGCCATTTGAGTCATATTGGTATAAAATGCATAAAGAAGCTCCATGTTGATGGATCTTTGGACTCACTCATTTTTGAAAAGTTTGAGACATGCGAACCATGTCTATTGGTATGTATGCATGAAGAAACTCCATACAGATGGATCGTTTGGACTCACTTGTTTTTGAATCACTTGAGACATGCAAATCATACCACATGGGCAAGATGACCGAAAGGCCTCGTTTTTAGCGAGATGGAACAAGAAAGCAACTTGTTGGAAGTAATACATTTTGATGTGTGCAGTCCAATGAGTGCTGAGGCACGCAGTGGATATCGTTATGTTCTTACTTCACAAATGATTTGAGTAGATGCTGAGTATATTTACTTGATGAAACACAAGTTTGAATTATTGAAAGGTTCAAGTAATTTCAGAGTGAAGTTGAAGATCATCGTGACAAGATGATAAAATGTCTATGATATGATCATAGAGATGAATATCTGAGTTACGTGTTTGGTACACAATTAAGACATTGTGGAAATTGTTTCACAACTAATACCGCCTGGAACACCATAGTGTGATGGTGTGTCCGAACATCGTAGATGCAGCCTATTGGATATGGAGCATACCATGATGTCTCTTATCGAATTACCACTATCATTTATGGATTAGGCATTAGAGACAACCGCATTCACTTTAATAGGGCACCACATAATTCCATTGAGATGACACCATGTGAACTATGGTTTAGAGAAACCTAAGCTGTCGTTTCTTAAAAGTTTGGGGCTGCAATGCTTGTGTGAAAAAGTTTCATCCTAGTAAGCTCGAACCCAAAACGGATAAATGCATCTTCATAGGTCACCCAAAACAGTTGGGTATACCTCCTATTTCAGATCCGGAAGCAAAAGTGATTGTTTCCTAAATGGGTCCTTTCTCGAGGAAAAGTTTCTCCCGAAAGAATTGAGTGGGAGGATGGTGGAGACTTGATGAGGTTATTGAACCATCACTTCAACCAGTGTGTAGCAGGGCACATGAAGTTGTTCCTGTGGCACCTACACCAATTGAAGTGGAAGTTGATGATAGTGATCATGGAACTTCGGATCAAGTCACTACCAAACCTCGTAGGACGACAAGGACGTGTACTGCTTTAGAATGGTGCGGTAATCCTGTCTTGGAGATCATGTTGCTAGACAACAATGAACCTACGAGCTATGGAGAAGCGATGGTGGGCCCGGATTCCGACAATGGCTCAAGGCCATAAAATCCGAGAGAGGATCCATGTATGAAAACAAAGTGTAGACTTTGGAAGAAATGCTTGATGGTCGTAAGGCTGTTGGGTACAGATGGATTTTAAAAGGAAGACGGACAATGGATGTAAGTATCACCATTAAGAAAGCTCGACTTGTCGTTAAGATGTTTACCGACAAGTTCAAGAAGTTGACTACGATGAGACTTTCTCACTCGTAGCGATGCTAAGAGTCTGTTAGAATTATATTAGCAATTACTGCATGATTTATGAAATCTTGCAGATAGGATGTCAAAACATTGTTTCCTCGACGATATTCTTGAGGAAAGGTTGTATGTGATACAACCAGAAGGTTTTGTCAATCCTGAAAGATGCTAACAAGTATGCAAAGCTCCAGCAATCCTTCTAAGGACTGGAATAAGCATCTCAGAGTTGGAATATACGCTTTGATGAGATGATCAAAGATTTTGGGTTTATACAATGTTTATGAGAAACTTGTATTTCCAAAGAAGTGAGTGGGAGCACTATAGAATTTCTGATGAGTATATGTTGTTAACATATTGTTGATCAAAAATGCTGTAGAATTTCTAGAAAGCATATTGGGTTATTTGAAAAGTGTTTTTCAATGGAAAACCTGGATTAAGCAACTTGAACATTGAGCATCAAGATCTATAAGGATAGATCAAAAACACTTAATAGTACTTTCAAATGAATAGATACCATGACAAGATTTTGAAGGAGTTCAAAATAGATCAGCAAAGAAGGAGTTCTTGGTTGTGTTATAAGGTGTGAGTATTGAGTAAGACTCAAGACCTGACCACGGCAGAAGAGAGAGAAAGGACGAAGGTCGTCCCCTATGCTTTAGACGTAGGCTCTACAATATGCTATGCTGAGTACCGCACATGAAGTGTGCCTTGCCATGAGCCAGTCAAGGGGTACAAGAGTGATCCAGGAATGGATCACATGACAGCGGTCAAACTTAACCTTAGTAACTAGTGGACTAAGGAATTTTCTCGATTATGGAGGTGGTAAAAGAGTTCGTCGTAAAGGGTTACGCCGATGCAAACTTTGACACTAATCCGGATGACTCTAAGTAGTATACCGGATTCATATAGTAGAATAGTTATTTGGAATAGCTCCAAATAGAGCGTGGTAGCCGCATCTAGGAGATGACATAGAGATTTGTAAAGCACAAACGGATCCGAAAGATTCAGACCCGTTGACTAATAACCTCTCTCACAAGCGAGATATGATCAAACCCAATGGGTGTTGGACTCGTTACAATCACATAGTGATGTGAACTAGATTATTGACTCTAGGGCAAGTGGGAGACTGTTGGAAATATACCCTAGAGGCAATAATAAAATGGTTATTATTGTATTTCCTTGTTCATGATAATTGTCTATTGTTCATGCTATAATTGTATTGACCGGAAACCGCAATACATGTGTGAATACATAGACCACAAAATGTCCCTAGTGAGCCTCTAGTTAACTAGCTTGTTGATCAACAGATGGTCATGGTTTCCTAACCATGGACATTGGATGTCATTGATAACGGGATCATATCATTAGGAGAATGATGTGATGGACAAGACCCAATCCTAAGCATAGCACAAGATCGTGTAGTTCGTTTGCTAAATATTTTCTATTGTCAAGTATCATTTCCTTAGACCATGAGATTGTGTAACTCCCAGATACCGTAGGAGTGCTTTGGGTGTACCAAATGTCACAACGTCACTGGGTGGCTATAAAGGTGCACTACAGGTATCTCCGAAAGTGTCTGTTGGGTTGGCACGAATCGAGACTGGGATTTGTCACTCCGTATGACGGAGAGGTATCTCCGGGCCCACTCGGTAATGCATCATCATAATGAGCTCAATGTGATTAAGTAGTTAGTCACAGGATCACGCATTATGGAACGAGTAAAGTGACTTACCGGTAACGAGATTGAACGAGGTATTGGGATACCGACGATCGAATCTCGCGCAAGCAACATACCGATTGACAAAGGGAATTGTATACGGGATTGATTGAATCTCCGACATCGTGGTTCATCCGATGAGATCATCGTGGAACATGTGGGAGCCAATATGGGTATCCAGATCCCGCTATTGGTTATTGGCCAGAGAGGTGTCTCGGTCATGTCTGCATGGTTCCCGAACCCGTAGGGTCTACACACTTAAGGTTTGGTGACGCTAG
The DNA here is from genome assembly GCF_018294505.1 of Triticum aestivum. NCBI lineage: Eukaryota > Viridiplantae > Streptophyta > Magnoliopsida > Poales > Poaceae > Triticum > Triticum aestivum. Next base: position 644,273,397 of record NC_057798.1, on the reverse strand, counting down.
AGTTGTTATGGGAAATAGTATGTGGTTACCGAAGGTTGTTCGGAATCCCGGATGAGATCCCGGACATGACGAGGAGCTCCGGAATGGTCCGGAGGTGAAGATCGGTATATTGGACGAAGGGTATTGGAGTCCGGAATTGTTCCGGGGGTACCAGGTGATGACCAGCGTGTCCGAAAGGGGTTTCGGAGGCCCCGACAAGCGTTGGGGGGGGGGGCTTAGAGCATCTCCAACAGCCGCGCTAAGCGCCGCGCGCAAAAAACCTATTTTCCGCGCGCGCTTTGGCTGGTTTAGCGCGGCCGCGAGCGCTGGCTCCAGCAGCCGCGCTATAATGCAGCGCGCGCGCGCCGCTCCAGCAGTGCGCAAAAATACAGCGCGTGCGACACACCGGGCGCGTGCGAAAATGAGTTTGAAACAATTATCAAAATGCAATGAACATGTGAAATTTGTCACAAACATTTTCCAACCAAGTTCATGCCCACAAGTTCATCCAACCAAGTTCAAAATGCAAACTAAAAGTTCATGCCCACAAGACATAAATGAAAGACACATCAAACATCTTCCTCGTCTTCGTCCTCATGTTCCGAAGATGATTCTTCCGCCTCCAAAGATGAATCTTCCTCCCTATCCTCATCACGCATCGCATCACGTGAAGCTCCGACGATGTTGGCAAGATCTTCAACGGCATCTTCATGGGAATGTGTGTGAGGAGGCACATCGAAAGACATTCCACCCATGGCCGGAGGTGCACCCATGCCTCCCATAAGAGTAGCGAAACTCATGCCTCCCATGGCGGCCATAGCGTTAGAGGGTGCTCCAAAGCCACCCATGCCTCCCATGGCGGCCGGAGGTGCACCCATGCCTCCCATGGCGCCCAAGCCACCCATGCCTCCCATGGTGGCCGGAGGTGCACCCATGCCTCCCATGGCGCCCAAGCCACCCATGCCTCCCATGCCGCCGCCACCCATGCCTCCCATGCCGCCGCCACTCATGCCGCCAAGGCCGCCGCCACCCATGCCGCCAAGGCCACCGCCACCCATTGTGCGGATCATGGCTCTTTTTTGGATCAAAACTTCTTCACGGGCAAGGTTGACATATTCCTTTTGCGCACCATTGAACGAAGATGTGTCCAAGAAGAACAAGTGCTTCTCCCATTCAAACAACCTAAATCGCTCCTCCATGCCCACCTTCCTCTCCTCCAATGCCACTTTCCTCTCCTCGGTGGCCACCCTCCTCTCCTCGGCCGCCAACCTCCTCTCCTCGGCTGCGGCATCTTGGTTTTCCATTTTCCTCACCTCCTTGGCTTCTTTTCTTGCCTTCACAATAGCTTCCATAGCATTTTTGAGCTCATCATCTTCTTTCCTCTTCTTCTTTTCGGTTTTTTCTTTCTTGCACCCATCCGGTCGTTTTGGCTTCGAGTATGAAACCGAGTTGGGTGTGGGGCTTCTCTTGCCGTCATCACTTGATGCATCCTCCTCCTCCTCATCATCATCCACCTCAATTGTTCGCTTGCGTTTGTTGCTCAAATGCAAATCATCCAAACCATCACGATTCTTCCATTTCTCATCATTCTTTAACACTTCATAGCAATGAGACAAGGTAAAGACCCTTCCTTTCTTAATCTTCCCCTTCTTGGTTTTCCTCGTCTCTTCTTTGAACAAGTTTTGTGCAATGTTGAACTACAAGAAAAACAAAACAAGTTAGCACTTCGGACACCAAAAACAAGTATGAGATGAACATATATGAGATGCCACTTACTCTATCATCCTCATTTGTGCCACTTGGATTAATCTTGTCAACTGACTTTTGTGTGGCCGCCCACTTTTGACAATCCGAGTTGATTGTGGACCATCGGGACCTAAGTGATCTCTCCGAGCGGTCAATTCCACTCATGTTGTGATCATCAAAGTATTCTTTCATTCTCCCCCAATACGCATCTCTACTTTGATCACCTCCAATGGATGGATCCCTCGACACTTGCAAATAAGTATTGCATAGTAACTTGTCATCGTTGGTGCTGTAATTGCTCGTTCTTCCTTTCGGTGCGTCGACAACGCCCTCACTCTCCTCGTCCACCTCAAACTCATGGTATTCCAAATGGATGTCATTGGTTTGAGACCAGTGCGAATTGTTGGACCCAACACCCATAGTTGATATGTATGCATCATCATTGGGACTACAAATTTTTTTTGAACAATGAAAATAAGCTATCTATATGTGATGATGCATTGAAAAAACAAGAAGAAAATAAAAGTTGGATTTTTTTCACCTTGGGGGCATTTCGTCGAACACATGGTGCGCGTCGGCTGCCGGCTCAACGAGTGAGCTCGCCGGCGCTTCGGTAGCCGCCGCGGTCGTTGAACGCCCTGCAAGCTTCTTTCCCCTCGCCTTCGTGCCGCCGGAGCCATCCGCCGCCTTGTTTTTCTTCGCCGAAGTTTTGCCCTTCTTCGGCCGCGCCGCATTGGGGAGCTTCGACGGTGCGGCGGCGGCGGCACGGGACGGCGCCGGCGCGACGCCACCCGTCGCCGTGGTCATCCGCGGTGGCAAGAAGAGGCTGCGCGCGAGGCCAGCACTCGGTGGAGCTCCGACGGTGGCGACGCCAACGCTCCCCGCGCTAGGGTTTCCGACGGCTGCGGTGACGGCGGCGGCGGCGGGGGGGGGGGGGGGGTCGCGGCTGTACAGCAGGGTGAGCGGGGTGCCGGTGTGCGCGTCCATGGGTGGCAGGGCACCGGCGCCGGCGCGCGCGGGGCATAGGAGGAGAGGAGAGAGTGCGGCGCGAGCGGTCGAGTGTGCCACGTGCTATAGCAGGCGCCCGAAATACACCGCGCAGGATGGCGTTTCCGACAGTGCGCCCAACTCGTTATAGCGCGCGCGCTGTTTTTGCGCGCCCGCTGGAGCGACCCGCCGCGTTGCGCACGCGCTAAAACCGACTAATTTGAGGTGGGGGCACCACCCCTAGGGCAGCCACCCCTCCCGGCTTGGGGGCAAGTTTCCTAGGGGGTGGGGGCGCCCAAACCCATCTAGGGTTTCCCCTGTGGCCACCGCCCCTCCCCTAGGGAACCCTAGGGCGCCTCCTCCTCCTCCCTTCCCCCTATATATAGTGTGGGAGAGAGAGGGCAGCCGCACCCTTCCCCTGGCGAAGCCCTCTCCCTCCTCCAACATCTCCTCCTCCTCCGTAGTGCTTGGCGAAGCCCTGCCAGAGAACCACGAGCTCCATCACCACCACGCCGTCGTGCTGTCGGAGTTATCCCTCAACTTCTGCTCTCCCCTTGCTGGATCAAGAAGGAGGAGACGTCCCCGGGCTGTACGTTTGTTGAACGCGGAGGCACCGTTGTTCGGTGCTTAGATCGGATTCGGCCGTGATCTGAATCGCTTCATGAACGACTCCACCGACCGCGTTCTTGTAACTCTTCCGCATCGTGATCTTCAAGGGTATGAGGATGCACTCCCCTCTCTCTCGTTGCTAGTCTCTCCATAGATTGATCTTGGTGATGCATAGAAATTTTTGAATTTCTGCTACGTTACCCAACATTAAGAAATAAGTGATTCAAAGCAATAGTCTATAATTTGACATAAAGACATCAATATCAGGCATCCCAACAAACAATCATGTCTTTCAAAATATCAATGCTAAATAATGTTATCCCTACAAAATCATATAGTCTTGTCATGCTCTGTCTTCCTAACACAATGTATAAATCATGTACTATTCCGGTGTCAGCCAAGCAATTGGTTCATACTTTTTAACGCGCTTCAACTTTTTCAACCCTCACGCAATACATGAGCGCAAGCCATGGATATAGCACTACGGGTGGAATATAATATGATGATAGGGGTAAATATAGAGCAGATAAAAAAGTAAGAAAGTCTCACATCAACGTGGCTAACCAACGGGCTATGGAGATGCCCATCAATTGATATCAATGCGAGGAGTAGGGATTGCCATGCAACGAATACATTAAGAGCAATAAGTGTATGAAAGCTCCATATGAAAACTAAGTGGGTGTGCATCTAATCCTATAATGAAATATTTCCACTAGTATATGAAAGTGACAACATATGAGACTCTCCATATGAAAAACATGGTGCTACTTTGAAGCACAAGTGTGGTAAAGGATACTAACAATGCCCCTTCTCTCTTTGTTTATTTTTCTCTTTTTTCTTTCTCTTTTTTTTCTTCTTTTTTTCTTTTTTTCTTTCTCCTTTTTTCTTTTTCTCTTTTTTCTCTCTCATTGTCCGGAGTCTCATCCCGACTTGTGGGGGAATCATAGTCTCCATCATCCTTTCCGCACTGGGGCACTGCTCTAAAAATGATGATCATCACACTTCTATTTACTTATAACTCAAAAGGAATAAAAATTACAACTCAATACCTATAACAAAATGTGAATCTATATGAATGCCTTTGGCAGTGTACCAGGATGTGCAATGATCTAGCATAACATGTATGAAAAATGATGAACGGTGGCTGAGCCACAACTACTGTGTCAGCTATAAGATCATGCAAATCAATATGACAATGAATGCTCAAGTCATCAAACGGAAGCGGTGGAAGTTGCATGGCAATATATATCAGAATGGCCATGGAAAAGCCATAATAGGTATGTATGGTGGCTGTTTTGAGGAAGATATAATAAGGCTTATGTGTGATAGAGCGTATCATATCACGGGGTTTGGATGCACCGGCAAAGTTTGCACCACGTCTCAAGGTGAGAAAGGGCAATGCATGGTACCGTAGAGGCTAGCAAATCGCAAAAAGGTAAGAGTGTGTATAATCCATGGACTCACATTAGTCATAAAGAACTCACATACTTATTGCAAAAGTTTATTAGCCCTCGAAGCAAAGTAATAGTACGCATGCCCCTAGGAGGGAGGTTGGTAGGAGTTAACCATCGCACGCCCCCGACCTTCACACAAAGATAGATAATTAAGGATAAATTGTGCTCCAACTTCCCGGCATAACGAGAGACTATATGTGCACGCTTCGGGAATCACAAACCGTAACACCAATATTCTTACTAACCACAACCATTTACTAGTACTTCCCATATATGCCATATCTATATCGCAAAACTATTGCAAGGAATCAATCCTATCATATTCAGTGATCCATAAGTTTTATGTAGGATTTTTATGACTAACCATGCAAATGACCAATTCCATTTATCTCTCTAAATAGATATAAGTGAACCATGAGAGTTTAATTCTTTCTACAAAATATCATGCTCTAACAAATATAAGTGAAGCAAAAGAGCATTCTACGAACATCGATTTTCTATGTGAAGAGAAACAGGCAATCCAAACTTCAAATGATATAAGTGAAGCACATGAAGCATTCTATAAAGCCATACTCAAAAGATATAAGTGAAGTGCAATGAGCATTCTATAAATTAACCATGGACTATCTCATACCAGCATGGTGCATGAAAGAAAAGTGAAAACTAAATGCAAAAGACAATCCAAGATTTGCACATATCACATGAACGAATAGAAGACGAAAACATACCGATACTTGTTGAAGAAAGATGGGATGCCTTCCGGGGCATACCCAAGCTTAGATGCTTGAGCCTCCTTGAATATTTAATTGGGGTGCCTTGGTAATCCCCAAGCTTGATCTCTTGCCTCTCCTCCTTCTCCTCATATCAAGACCTCCTCGATCTTTAATCACTCCATCCACAAAAAACTCAATAGAAAGCTCGGTAAGATCCGTTAGTATAATAAAGCAAATCACTACTATAAGTATTGTTGCAAACCAATTCATATTTTGTTTTTGCATTGTAGCTATGATACGTCCATTTTGCATCATGCTTTTATATCAATATTTATTGCATTATGGGCTATTATTACACATTATATCTCAATACTTATGGCTATTCTCTCTTATTTTACAAGGTTTACCATGAAGAGGGGGAATGCCGGCAGCTGGAATTCTGGCTGGAAAAGGAGCAAATATTGGAAACCTATTCTGCACAGCTCCAAAAATACTGAAACTCCACAAAAGCTAATTTTGGAATTAATAAGAATTATTGAGCGAAGAAAGCACACAAGGGGGCCCACACCCTGGCCAGGAGGGTGGGGGGGGGGGGCGCCCACCCCTACTGGGCGCCCCCTGTCTCCTGGCCCCCCTGGTGTCCCTTCGGTGCCCATCTTCTGCTATATGAAGGCTTTTACCCTGGAAAAAATCAGAGGCAAGCTTACAGGATGAAACTCTGCCGCCACGCGGCGGAACCTTGGTGGAACCAATCTAGAGCTCCGGCAGAGCTGTTCTGCCGAGGAAACTTCCCTCTGGGAGGGGGAAATCATCACCATCGTCATCACCAACGATCCTCTCATCGGGAGGGGGTCAATCTTCATCATAATATTCACCAGCACCATCTCCTCTCAAACCCTAGTTCATCTCTTGTATCCAATCTTGTATCTAAAACCATAGATTGGTACCTGTGGGTTGCTAGTAGTGTTGATTACTCCTTGTAGTTGATGCTAATTGGTTTACTTGGTGGAAGATCATATGTTCAGATCCTTAATGCATATTATTACTCCTCTGATTATGAACATGAATATGCTTTGTGAGTAGTTACGTTTGTTCCTGAGGACATGGGTGAAGTCTTGCTATTAGTAGTCATGTGAATTTGGTATTCGTTCGATATTTTGATGAGATGTATGTTGTCTCTCCTCTAGTGGTGTTATGTGAACGTTGACTACATGACACTTCACCATTATTTGGGCCTAGAGGAAGGCATTGGGAAGTAATAAGTAGATGATGGGTTGCTAGAGTGATAGAAGCTTAAACCCTAGTTTATGTGTTGCTTCGTAAGGGGCTGATTTGCATCCATATGTTTAATACTGTGGTTAGGTTTACCTTAATACTTCTTTTGTAGTTGGGGATGCTTGCAGTAGGGGTTAATCATAAGTGAGATACTTGTCCAAGTAAGGGCAGTACACAAGCACCAGTCCACCCACATATCAAATTATCAAAGTACCGAACGCGAATCATATGAGCATGATGAAAACTAGCTTGACGATAATTCCCATGTGTCCTCGGGAGCTCTTTTCTCATTATAAGAAATTGTCTAGGATTGTCCTTTGCTACAAAAAGGATTGGGCCACCTTACTGCACTTTATTTTCTTTCATTGCTTGTTACTCGTTACAATTTATCTTATCACAAAACTATCTGTTACCTACAATTTCAGTACTTGCAGAGAAAACCTTACTGAAAACCGCTTGTCATTTCCTTTTGCTCCTCATTGGGTTCGACATTCTTACTTATCGAAAGGACTACGATAGATCCCCTACACTTGTGGGTCATCAAGACTCTTTTCTGGCGCCGTTGCCGGGGAGTGAAGCACCTTTGGTGAGTGGAACTTGGTAAGGAAACATTTATATAGAGTGCTGAAATTTTCTGTCACTTGTTACTATGGAAACTAATCCTTTGAGGGGCTTGTTCGGGGTATCTTCACCCTGACCAGAAGAGCAAAGAGTTGCTCCTCAACCTACTAAACCTACTGAAAATATTTACTTTCAGATTCCTTCGGGTATGATAGAGAAACTGCTAGCTAATCATTTTGCAGGAGATGGAACATTGCATCCCGATTTACACCTTATCTTTGTGGATGAAGTTTGTGGATTATTTAAGCTTGCAGGTATCCCCGATGATGTTGTCAAGAGGAAGGTCTTCCCTTTATCTTTGAAGGGATATGCATTGACATGGTATATGCTATGTGATGATACGGGATCTTGGAATTATAAACGATTGAAGTTGGAATTTCACCAGAAGTTCTATCCTATGCATCTTGTTCATTGTGGTCGTAATTACATATATAATTTCTGGCCTTGCGAAGGAGAAATCATCGCTCAAGCTTGGGGGAGGCTTAAGTCAATGTTATATTCATACCCCAATCATGAGCTCTCAAGAGAAATGATTATTCAAAAAATTTATGCTCGGCTTTCTCTCAATAATCGCAACATGCTCGATACGTCCTGTGCTGTTTCTTATATGCTGAAGACTATTGAATTCAAATGGGAATTATTGGAAAGAATTAAACGCAACTCTAAAGATTGGGGTTACGACGATGGTAAGGAGTCAGGTATGACACCTAAGTTTGATTGTGTTAAATCTTTTATGGATACCAATGTTTTTCATGGATTTAGCGCTAAGTATGGACTTGACTCTGAGATGGTAGCTTCTTTTTGTGAATCTTTTGCTACTCACGTTGATCTCCCTAAGGAGAAGTGGTTTAAATATAATCCTCCCATTGAAGTAAAAGTAGTTGCACCTATTACAGTTGAAGAAAAGACTAACACTTATAGTGATGCTATTGTTCCTACTACTTATGTTGAGAAACCTCCTTTTCCTGTTAGGATAAAGGATCATGCTAAAACTTCAACTGTTGTTCATAAGAGTAATACTAGGACTTATACACCTCCTGAGAAAATCAATGTTGAACCTAGTATTGCTATGGTTAAAGATCTCTTGGATGATGATTTAGATGGGCATGCTATATATTTCTGTGGCGAGACTGCTAATATTGTTAAACCAGATGCTAAGATACATAGACCTGTTGTAGGCATGCCTGTTATTTCTGTTAAAATAGGAGATCATTGTTATCATGGCTTATGTGATATGGGTGCTAGTGCTAGTACCCTATGACTTATATAAAGAAATTATGCATGATATTGCACCCGTTGAATTGGAAGGTATTGATGTTACTATCAAGCTTGCCAATAGAGATACTATTTCACCAGTTGGGATTGTTAGAGATGTCAAAGTCTTGTGTGGGAAGGTTAAATACCCTGCTGATTTTCTCGTTCTTAGTTCCCCACAAGATGATTTTTGTCCCATTATTTTTGGTAGATTCTTCTTGAATACTGTTAATGCTAGGATTGATTGTGAAAATGATACTGTTACAATTGGTTTAGAGGATGTGTCTCATGAGTTTAATTTTGCTAAGTTTCATAGACAACCTCGTGATAGAGAATCACCTAGCAAGGATGGGATTATTGGTCTTGCTTCTATTGTCGTGCCTCCTATTGATTCGTTAGAACAATATTTGCTAGACCATGAAAATGATATGTTTATGAAGGAAAGAAGGGAAATAGATGAAGTGTTCCTTCAATAGGAACCTATTCTGAAACACAATCTACATGTTGAAATCCTAGGGGATACCCCTCCACCCAATGGTGATCCTGTGTTTGAACTCAAACCATTACCTGATAATCTTAACTATGCTTATCTTGATGAAAAGAAAATATATCCTATTATTATTAGTGCTAACCTTTCAGAGCAAGAAGAAGAAAGATTATTGAAAATTCTGAAGAAGCACCGTGCTGCTATTGGATATACTCTGGATGATCTCAAGGGCATTAGTCCCACGTTATGCCAACACAAAATTAATTTGGAGGATGATGCCAAACCAGTAAGAGATCCTCAATGACGATTGAATCCTAAGATGAAAGAAGTGGTAAGAAAGGAGATACTAAAGCTCCTTGAGGCAGGTATAATTTATCCCGTTGCTGATAGTGATTGGGTAAGCCTTGTCCATTGCGTTCCTAAAAAGGGAGGTATTACTGTCGTTCCTAATGATAAAGATGAATTGATCCCGCAAAGAATTATTACAGGTTATAGGATGGTAATTGATTTCCGTAAATTAAATAAAGCTACTAAGAAAGATCATTACCCTTTACCTTTTATCGATCAAATGCTAGAAAGACTATCCAAACACACACACATTTTTGCTTTCTAGATGGTTATTCTGTTTTTTCTCAAATACCTGTGTCAGCAAAGGATCAATCAAAAACTACTTTTACTTGCCCTTTCAGTACTTTTGCTCATAGACGTATGCCTTTTGGTTTATGTAATGCACCTGCTACCTTTCAAAGATGCATGATGGCTATATTCTCTGACTTTTGTGAAAAGATTTGCGAGGTATTCACGGATGATTTCTCCGTTTATGGATCCTCTTTTGATGATTGCTTGAGCAACCTTGATCGAGTTTTGCAGAGGTGTGAAGACACTAGTCTCGTGTTGAATTGGGAAAAGTGCCACTTTATGGTTAATGAAGGCATTGTTTTGGGGCATAAGATTTCTGAGAGAGGTATTGAAGTTGATAAAGCTAAAGTTGATGCTATTGAAAAGATGCCATGTCCCAAGGACATAAAAGGTATAAGAAGTTTCCTTGGTCATGCTGGTTTTTATAGGAGGTTCATTAAGGACTTTTCTAAAATCTCTAGGCTTCTGACTAATTTATTGCAAAAAGATATTCCTTTTGTCTTTGATGATGATTGTGTAGAAGCATCTGAAATACTCAAGAAAGCTTTGATCACTGCACCTATTGTTCAGCCACCTGATTGGAATTTACCTTTTGAAATTATGTGTGATGCTAGTGATTATGCTATAGGTGCTGTTCTAGGGCAAAGAGTTGATAAGAAATTGAATGTTATCCAGTATGCTAGTAAAACTCTTGATACTGCCCAGAGAAATTATGCTACTACTGAAAAAGAGTTCTTAGTAGTTGTGTTTGCTTGTGATAAGTTTAGACCTTATATTGTTGATTCCAAAGTTACTATTCACACTGATCATGCTGCTATTAAATATCTTATGGAAAAGAAAGATGCTAAGCCTAGACTCATTAGATGGGTTATCTTGCTCCAAGAATTTGATTTGCATATTATTGATAGAAAGGGAGCTGAGAACCCCATTGCAGACAACTTGTCTAGGTTAGAGAATGTTCTTGATGACCCACTACCTATTGATGATAGCTTTCCTGATGAACAATTAGCGGTCATTAATTCTTCTCGTACTGCTCCTTGGTATGCTGATTATGCTAATTACATTGTTGCTAAATTTATACCACCTAGTTTCACATACCAGCAAAAGAAAAAGTTATTTTATGATTTAAGACATTACTTCTGGGATGACCCACACCTTTATAAAGAAGGAGTAGATGGTGTTATTAGACGTTGTGTACCTGAGCATGAACAAGAACAGATCCTACGCAAGTGTCACTCTGAATCATATGGTGGACACCACGCTGGAGATTGAACTGCACATAAGGTATTGCAATCCGGTTTTTATTGGCCTACTCTCTTCAAAGATGCTCATAAGTTTGTCTTGTCTTGTGATGAATGTCAAAGAATTGGTAATATTAGTAGACGTCAAGAAATGCCTATGAATTATTCTCTTGTTATTGAACCATTTGATGTTTGGGGCTTTGATTATATGGGACCTTTTCCTGCCTGTAATGGTTACACACATATTTTAGTTGCTGTTGATTATGTTACTAAGTGGGTAGTAGCTATTCCAACTAGTAGTGCTGATCATAACACTTCTATTAAAATGCTTAAAGAAGTTATTTTCCGAGGTTTGGAGTCCCTAGATATCTTATGACTGATGGTGGTTCACATTTTATTCATGGTGCTTTCCGTAAGATGCTTGCTAAGTATGATGTTAATCATATAATCACATCTCCTTATCACCCGCAGTCTAGTGGTCAAGTAGAGTTGGGCAACAGAGAGCTCAAATTAAATTTGGAAAAGACTGTGAATAGATCTAGAAAGAACTGGTCCAAAAAACTTGATTATGCATTATGGGCCTATAGAACTGCATATAAAAATCCTATGGGTATGTCTCCGTATAAGATGGTTTATGGAAAAGCATGTCACTTACCTCTTGAACTTGAACATAAAGCATATTGGGCTATTAAAGAGCTCAATTATGACTTCAAACTTGCCGGTGAGAAGAGGTTATTTGATATTAGCTCACTTGATGAATGGAGAACCCAAGCCTATGAGAATGCCAAGCTATTCAAAGAAATAGTCAAACGCTGGCATGACAAAAGGATACAAAAGCGTGAGTTTAACGTAGGTGATTATGTGTTATTATTCAACTCTCTTTAAGATTTTTTGCAGGAAAACTTCTATCTAAATGGGAAGGTCCTTACGTTATCGTGGAGGTCTATTGTTCCGGTGCCATAAAAATCAACTACTTCGAAGGCACAAGTCCGAGGGTGGTGAAAGATCAAAGAATTAAACATTATATCTCAGGTAATCCTATCAATGTTGAAACTAATATTATTGAGACCGTAACCCCGGAGGAACACATAAGGGACACTTTCCAGAATGTTCCAGACTCCGAAAAGGAATATGTATGTGGTACGTTAAGTAAATCGACTCCAAAACGATTCTAATGGCAATTTTTATCTGTTTTGGAATATTTAAGAATTTTGGAAAGAAAGAAGTAGTCCGGGAAGGACACGAGGCTTCCACGAGGGTGGAGGGCGCACCCACCCTTCCTGGGCGCGCCCCCTGTCTCGTGGCCACCTCGTGTGCCTCCGGGACTCCGTTTTCTTGCACGTTACGTATTTTGGTTGGTAAAAATTCATTATATAATCTCCCAAAGGCTTTGACCACCGTATCACGCAAATATCCTCTATTTTCGTTTTGAGTTGTTTCTATTACAGATCTAGAGCATCATGACGTCTCCAGGTGCTCCCAAGGACAAGTTTTTCAAGAGGGTTATCAACCCCTATCTCAAGAAGTTGTTGCAACACCCTCAAACCATTGAGATGCGTGAGGGGGTGCTGGACATCCGCGATGTGGTGGGACCAAGGCGTACCGGAAGCATGGAAACAAAGCTCGAAGCCATGGAGCAACAAATTTTCAAGTGCCAAGGGATGGTGGAGCATGGACTCAACGCCAACCAAATGATGATCACGGAGTTCACCAACAACCACAAGCTAGATGCCAAGGTCATTGGGGAGACCATCTTCAAGCTTCAAGAGAAAATCGAGCACCTCCAAGCCCATATCTATGACCCGCAAAACCAAAACTGTGAGTATGAATATAGATTCAAGAGGATGAGTTTAGCCGCAGATCTAAGGATCCCAGAGACTCGATCATCCTTCTATGATGGTGAGCCGATGCCTTGGAAGATGGACGACAAGCCTACATCATCAACAACTCCTACTTCACCACCTACGAGGACATAATCACATGGGTATGGGCACTCCCCTTGGCAACTGCCAAGCTTGGGGGAGGTGCCCCGGTATCGTATCACCATCACACTCCTATCTTTACCGTTTTATTTAGTTCGATCCTTTTAGTAGTATCTTGATCTAGTAGAGTTCTAATATCAAGTAGTTTTTGAGTTTTGCTTTGTGATATCTTTATGTAACCGAGTTCGTGAGCTATCTATAATAAAGATTAGTGTTGATTCAAGGGCTTTGCTATCTTGCCATGATATTGAGAAAGTAGAAAGAATAAAAAGAATAAAAGAGTTCATGTTGATCTTATGGATAGTAATGACTTCACACATAGAAAGTATGAGGCATAAAAGTTGTTGAGAGTTGACAAATGTAGTTTTGGTCATCATTGCAATTAATAGGAAGTAATAAGGAAAGAGAGGTTTTCACATGCAAATATATTATCACGGACATCTTTTATGATTGGCAGCACTCATTAAGTATGACATGCTAAAAGAGTTGATGTTGGACAAGGAAGACAACGTAATGGTTTATGTTTTCTCACATCTCAGTTAAAGTATATTGTCATTGATCTTCCCAACATGTTGAGCTTGCCTTTCCCCCTCATGCTAGCCAAACTCCTTGCACCTAAAACCAGTCTTGCCATGAGAGTCCACCATACCTACCTATGGATTGAGTAAGATCCTTCAAGTAAGTTGTCATGTCGCAGGCAATAAAAATTGCTCCCTAAATTTTTATGACTTATTAGTGCAGAGAAAATAAGCTTTATACGAGCTTGTTATGGAAGCAATAAAAGCGACGAACTGCATAATAAAGGTCCATATACAAGTGGCAATATAAAGTGACGTTCTTTTGCATTAAGATTTTGTGCATCCAACCCTAAAAGCACATGATAACCTCTGCTTCCCTCTGCGAAGGGCCTATCTTTTACTTTATGTTTTTACTTTATGCTTGAGTCAAGGTGATCTTCACCTTTCCCTTTTTATTTTATCCTTTGGCAAGCTCCTCGTGTTTGAAAGATCTTGATATATATATCCAATTGGATGTAAGTTAGCATGAATTATTATTGTTGACATCACCCAAAGGTGAATACGTTGGGAGGCAACACAATAAGCCCCTATCTTCCTCAGTGTCCGGTTGAAACTCCATAATCACAAGTATTGCGTGAGTGTTAGCAATTGTAGAAGACTACATGATAGTTGAGTATGTGGACTTGCTGAAAGGCTCTATTCTTGACTCTTTCTGATGTTATGATAAATTGCAATTGCTTCAATGACTGAGATTTTAGTTTGTTAGTTCCCAATGAAGTTTCTGAACCATGCTTGACATTGTGAATTGATCGTTACTTGAGCATAGGAAATCATATGATAAAATCTATTTATATTGCTGTTATGAGAATGATCATGATGCCCTCATGTCCGCATTTTATTTTTATCGACACCTCTATCTCTAAACATGTGGACATATTTTTCGATTTCGGCTTTCGCTTGAGGACAAGCGAGGTCTAAGCTTGGGGGAGTTGATACGTCCATTTTGCATCATGCTTTTATATCAATATTTATTGCATTATGGGCTGTTATTACACATTATATCTCAATACTTATGGCTATTCTCTCTTATTTTACAAGGTTTACTATGAAGAGGGGGAATGCCAGCAGCTAGAATTCTGGCTGGAAAAGGAGCAAATATTGGAAACCTATTATGCACGGCTCCAAAAATCCCGAAACTCCATGAAAGCTATTTTTGGAATTAATAAAAATTATTAAGCGAAGAAAGCACACGAGGGGGACCACACCCTGCCAGGAGGGTGGGGGCACGCCCACCCCTACTGGGCGCGCCCCTTGTCTCCTGGGCCCCCTGGTGGCCCTCCGGTGCCCATCTTCTGCTATATGAAGGCTTTTACCCTGGAAAAAATCAGAGGCAAGCTTACAGGATGAAACTCTGCCGCCACGCGGCGGAACCTTGGCGGAACCAATCTAGAGCTCCGCTAGAGCTGTTCTGCCGGGGAAACTTCCCTCCGGGAGGGGGAAATCATGACCATTGCCATCACCAACGATCCTCTGATCGGGAGGGGGTCAATCTCCATCAACATCTTCACCAGCACCATCTCCTCTCAAACCCTAGTTCATATCTTGTATCCAATCTTGTATCTAAAACCACAGATTGGTACCCGTGGGTTGCTAGTAGTGTTGATTACTCCTTGTAGTTGATGCTAATTGGTTTACTTGGTGGAAGATCATATGTTCAGATCCTTAATGCATATTATTACTCCTCCGATTATGAACATGAATATGCTTTGTGAGTAGTTACGTTTGTTCCTGAGGACATGGGTGAAGTCTTGCTATTAGTAGTCATGTGAATTTGGTATTCGTTCGATATTTTGATGAGATGTATGTTGTCTCTCCTCTAGTGGTGTTATGTGAACGTCGACTACATGACACTTCACCATTATTTGGGCCTAGAGGAAGGCATTGGGAAGTAATAAGTAGATGATGAGTTGCTAGAGTGACAGAAGCTTAAACCCTAGTTTATGCGTTTGTCGGGGATATACCCCGCGGTATGACCCGGCCGGAATCATAATCTGGCTGGGACTTGGTAAACTGGGGTGGTGTTAAACCGGCAGACAGTTAAGACAGATGGCTAAGATAGACGGTAAACCGGCGAGTGTTAAACCGGCAGAGTTAAGATAGATGGTAGCACCGGCAGGTGTTAAGTCAATCATAACCCGGCAGACCATGTTAAACCGACAGACCATGTTAAACCGGCAGACAATGTTAAACCGGTAGATAATGTTAAACCGGCAGACAATGTTAAACTGACAGACGTTAAGAAGCCCAGGAAGGGAAGTCAAAGAGGGAGAAGCAAGACACAATCTCTAGGGCTAGACACAACTAGAGGAGAGCCGGTTTACGGCGACTCCCTTGTGATGATAATGAGATCTAGCCTCAAACAGCATGTAGGGTTGTTACCGGATGATGTTTCCCGGGGCCCGAAGCTGTCTAAACCCTTGTCTTGTGTTGTGTCTCTCGATTCCGCTCAACCCCTCTCAAGCTACCACATAGATGCATTGGCCTCACGACTAAGTCCTCACACTAAGGACATCTAACGTGTTAATTCCACGACAGTTGGCGCCCACCGTGGGGCCTGCGCACGGTGATGATGAGTTCTTGGAGGGATCTCTTCTAGTGATCGAGAAGCTCATGGCTGGCCGGTTGAAGAAGACTTGAATCGGAAGGATCTACATCAATTTTTTGAGCTCATCAGTTCAGATTTACGATCTGGGAGCTTTAAGTTTTGTTGCGGTATGTCCATCACCGTCCTACAGCTGATTCAATTATTCTCGGATCACCAAGACTAACAAGAATTCTGATGAGCCGCCATACATGGGGTCATGTCATCCGGTGTCAAGCACGCGTGTTAATTGCACAAAAGGAAGTCCTCAGGCAGATCTGTAAAGGAATCTGATAAAAAAAATCATCATGACAGCGGTTTAAGTTTTTCGCCGAAGTCAAACGACAAACCAGAAAAATGTGCTAGCAACATGACGCTCGCCCCGAGTTAATTTGATGCGATGCCTTGGTCGCCGCTGCCGAGTCGCCGGTCCTCACCGTCGTGGTTGTGCCTCCGAGCCGCCAGCTGCGTCCACCGCTGATGCTACGGCCTCACGCCAAGCCGGCCCTACGATCCGTCACATCCAAGCAGCATTAAGCCGCCCCGATGGCCTGTGTCTGTTTTGGCCTTGGCTCACCTCTGTTCGCCTTTGCATCCGAGTCACCTACGGTCTCTGAGTCACCCGGCAGTGTTGGGTCTCTCCTGTACGTGCGCGGTTCCATTCCGGTTCTGCTGCAATCAGTTCCACCTCTACATCAACTCCGTTTTTTATTAGAGGTAATAGCACCCCAGGTCCACAAACTTGCACCGAATGTGATGTTTTAGTCCAAAACTTGCAAAATGTGACTGAGGACTCCACAAACTTGACACCCTATGTGATGTTTTGGTCCACAGCCACTCACAGCGTGCCATGTGGCAGTCCAGAGGGTGGACCGGTCAGATCTGGCAATTTTGCACAAAGGCCCCTACCATTCACTCTATTCAACCCGCAATTCTTACAGTTGCTGGTCCTGTTCCACACCCTACCTACCGCTGTTGTTCTGTTCCCCCACCCCACACCTACCGTTGATGTCCCCCTTTCTCCTCCCTGTTCCCCATTCTCCATCCTCTCGCTCTCCCTCTTCCTCTCGCTCTCCCTCTCCCTCTATCGCCGGCAGCCAGGCCCCTCCCCCCACCTCCTTTGAACCTTGAACATTTGCACAGCTCGTGGCCATGGTTTCCTGGAGCGATTCTGGCAGTTCATCCGATGCTGAGTCAGTCAGCAACGAAGTGCAGGTTAGATCTCTTGCTCTAGTATGGTTAGGGTTTCTTTGGGTGTGCATTGTTAGTTAGCAAATGAAGCTGATTTTGTTATGTTTTACCTACCTGCCACCATCTTGTGCTTTGAATGGATCGGCCTGGCCACAGATCTGAGTTCAAGATGTGAGCATGAATGTGTGTATCAGAAGCTGGTGGCATTTGATTCAGTAGATAGTGGGAGGAGATTCTTAGCTTGTGCACAGAAGGTTAGTTGCTGATTTTGCTTGATTCAGTGTTCAGTTAAGTTTGACAGTTCTGACAGTTAGATTAAGTGTGTATGTTTTCTATTTTTGACAGTTAGTTTCAGTGTTTAAGTTGCTTCTGTCAGTTAACTGAATGTGGTTATTTGTTGTTCTTTAAATTAAGTGAATACTGTGGAGATCTGTCAGTTTACTGAATCTTGTTGTTTGTAAGTATGAAATTATGGAGATCTGTCAGTTAACAAATATTGCTGAAGTTAACTTTCTTTTGTTCATGTAAATTGAACATTTGTAGTGTAGTTCAGCTAGTATTTAACTACTATTTTCATTACTGAATTTTTTCTTTTGTTGCAAATTTGTAGAACATACCTAAATGGAGCTATCAGGAGTGGGTTGTTCCCGAGTGGCCTGCCCCTTTGAAGATGAGCCTAGCTAGGATCTGGGGCATGTATGAAGATGAGAACAAGCTTAGGCTCAAGGACAATGTGGTTCATGCTCAAGAGAATGTTAGGGTTGTGAGAGAGAAGGAAAAGATGGAAAGAGACTTGAGGTTTTTTAAGGTTGATTTTTCTCAAATGGTGGCTGAGAAGGAGCAAGCTCTGGCCCAGCTAGGCAACACACAACTTGCTCTGTGTCGTGGATTTGTCACGGCAGATGTCCTCGTGAAAGGACTTAGTCGTGGAGCCATCGCTACAGGTTAACTTGAAGGGGTTAAAGCGGACACAAAGACACAAGGGTTTATACTAGTTCGACCCCTTCGATGAAGGTAAAAGCCTACGTCTAGTTGTGATGGAATTGATGTGGTTTCGATGGCTAGGGAGCAAACAAGCTTCGCCTAGGCTCGAGTTTTTGTTCTCTGTCCCTGAACCGCCACCGGGTCGTCCCCTTATATACACGGGTGACGCCCGTCGGTCCACAGAGTCCCACACCAGTTCATACTCGTATCCCGGTTGGTCTCTCTCTATTCCTAACTTACAATGCAAGTTTACATATCAAGCCGGTTTACGGCTACAGGTTCTAAACCGACTACAGGCCTTGGGCCTTCATTTCCTTAATCACCTTTATACTACTAATGAAGTTAACCCGGCCCAGGTAGGCCGGTTCACACCTAGTAGTAATATCCCCAACATTAGGCCCCAGATTGATTTGAACTGGTT
Organism: Triticum aestivum; assembly: GCF_018294505.1. Taxonomy (NCBI): domain Eukaryota; kingdom Viridiplantae; phylum Streptophyta; class Magnoliopsida; order Poales; family Poaceae; genus Triticum; species Triticum aestivum. The sequence continues at coordinate 644,254,655 of NC_057798.1, read as the reverse complement.
CATGTCAATCCTTCACAAAAAAATCTTTGTCTTCAACATCTTCTAGTAATTGATAAACCTCCATGTCGTCATCATCTCTGGTTGCTGTAAACCGGCATGACGTCATCATGAAGTTAACATTTATGACGCCTTCTTTTATTAATAGATCTGCGATACCCAAGGCAGCAGCTCCACTTCCGAATTCTGTGGCTCCCAGATTCGCGCGCCTGACACACGTCCTTTGCCTTATAAATAGGATCGAAGGGTCATTTCCTTTTCTCCCCTTCGTCTCTTTCTCTTCGTCTTCCTCGCGTCGCCAGCCTCGAAGATCCGCCACCGCCATCGACCTCTGCACCGTCTTGGGCCGCTGCATCAACCTGAACGATCTAGAGCACTGCGGTAGCTTTCCACGTCTTCCTCGATTCTGGTAAGCCTTCTGCTCTTCTTGACATAGATCTGTTCTAGGGTTTCACGTTCTTGCCGTGTTCCTCACTTGTTCATGCTCGTACCCAGACTCCTGGATAGATCTGTGAAACCCTGCTCTGATTAGCAGTAGCCTTTTAGCATCCACCTGTAGTTTCACGCTCAAGTCCATAGGTCTCATCTACGTACCTGCCCATTGATTCACTTCCGTTCTGCTTTAATCTTTTGAATATTTTCTGTTTTTCTGAACTTGCTTCAGATCCATTGCCGCAATAAGACTTTGTAAAACCTGTTTCTGCATACTTAGCCATCCGCAACCATTAGTCCCCTTGTTGAACCGCCAGAACTCTTTAGCCATATAATGCCACTTTATAAAAATCCGGTTTAAGTATACTGCCTCCGGTTTAGCTTTGTTCATACCAGCGCCTTCTTTTATCCAACATGTTCTTGAACCGGAATCACCTATTTCTTGTATATCTCACCATGGCCAAACAAGTATATGAGTGCAACTGGATTCCTTCTCGTGTCACAGAAACTCAGTTGGATGATTTAGTCTCGATCGGCACTTTAGACAGCAAAGAGACTATCCACTGGAGGGTTCCTGGTAATGAATGTCCTCCCACACCTCAAGAGGGAGAGGTTGTGATCTTTGCGGATCACTTAGCCCGGGGCTTCAAACCGCCCGGCTCTAAATTTTACCGGGATGTGTTAGCCAATTTTCAACTCCGCCCGCAAGATACTGGCCCCAACTCTGTTACCAACTTATGTCACTTCCAAGTGCTCTGTGAGGTATACCTTCAAGAGAAACCCACAGTTGAATTGTTCAGAGACTGCTTCCACTTAAACCGCCGCACAGAATTCACTGATGGCCCCAATACCGAATTGGGCGGTATGGCAATTCAGAAAAGGAAAGAAATCACTTATCCTCATGCCAAACTACACAATCACCCCAAGGGGTGGAATGCAACATGGTTTTATTGCAAAGATACTTCCCCTGATGATGAAAATCCTTTGCCTGGCTTTCGTCCGGAGCGGCTCAGCAATACACACCCTTTCCCACAAAGGTTAAGTGCCAAGGAGAGGAGTAAATACGCTCCGCAATTATCCAAGCTCTGAGCCTTCATGGCCAATGGTTTAACTGGAGTAGATCTCGCACGCTGTTGGATATCCTGGAGCATACTGCCTCTCAGCCAGCGCTCCGGTTTAATGTGCAACTATACTGGTAGCGTTGATGACCCACTCCAACACATCAACATCCAGCTCTCCGATGATGAAGTCACAGAGGCTGTAAAGAAAATGCTGAATGAACCGGAGCACCTCTGCGCTCAAACCGGCCTGCCCCCTTTCTGTGCTACCAACAAACCGCCGGCTGTAAGTTTTTGATTGCACTTTTTACTGAGCCTGTTATTGCTATCTCTGTCTGACATCAATTGCTGCTTAACCAGGGTGATAATCTGTTTTGGAGCAAGAAGCTTCCACAAGACAAACCGGATAAAGCAGAACGGTCAATCCGGCCAAAGACCAAGGTCATCAAGAAGCCTGCTAAAAAGAGGAAAACCACTGCTTCATCTGATCTGGCTGTTGATGATGATGTGGGTAACTCGGACCCTGAGGTAGAACTCGATTCACTAGGCTTACTTTTTACACGCCTTATTGATGATGATACTTGTCAGGACGACGCTGAAGCCAGTAATGCTGATGTCGATGAGGTAATTATTCTCTCTTCTGATTCAGATCCTTTGCCTTTGCCAAAAGTTCGCCGCACAAACCGGAAAATTAAATTTTCTCATCCTCTTGCTTATTTGGATCCCAAATTTCATATGAAGACTCAGCAACATGAAGCTCGCCGCACAACCCGGCATAGCGGCCAGGTAGTTACCTCCGCCGGTTTACCAAACAGTCCGGTTCGAAAACGCCGCTCCGAGGTCTCCGACCTTTTTATTAATTTATGTCCTAAAGCGGGTTTCATCCGTCAACCTCTTAATCTGTCCGACTCCGATTATCAGGTTACTTCCCATTCTTCCTCTGGTGAATCGTCGGCCACTCAGCTGCCACCACTGAAAACGGTTCTTGGGTAAGCTAGACTGAACATATGCTTCTGGTATACCACGTTACAACTTATGCTGTTCCTTGACTTTTTGTTTCTCTTTCAGGGCTAAACCTAAACCAAGCAAAAAAGCCCGCCTGAGTAAAGCGGCCGAGGAAGATGCTGCCCCTGAACAGGATAAAACACCAAATCTTGAATCGTTCATTCCTGAAGATATTCCCAATGATCCTCCTTTGCAAGATGATGCTATTACTGATAAAAGGCCTATCGATACCTCAGTCCTTGTTGACCAGCCTGCCAACTCCGTCCGGATTGATGGATCCCGCAGTCCTTCAAAACCTGCCGATAAACCGACCGTGCCAACGCAAACCGGCGAGTCCAAGGATGATGACGTTGTAATTACCGGCGTAGGTCGCTTTGAACCAGGGAATCCTGTCGCTTTGGCCAAGCATACTGTGAAAGAAGATTCTTCTGGCATGAACAAAGGCAAATGGAATGTTGATTTGGAAACATATGCTGCTCTGAGTGCCCAAGATGTTCATTCTGGTTACTTGAACCGGCTATATACTAGTCGTGACTGTGAAGCTGGCCTGGTAAAAATAATGAGAGATAAATTTGAGGTAATTTCCTTGCGCTTCTTCTTTCTTTAATTATTGCCACTGCATTAATCCTCCTAGCCCCCAAGTGCCGGTTTGTAATCTTCTTCAAACCGGGACTTGAACATAGTCCTCAATACTTTGAAATCCATCAATGTAGCCCCCAAGGGCCGGTTTAACATAGTATAGTTAAACCGGGACTCGATTCTAACATCAGAACATAACTGAGCAAATAGCCATTAGCCCCCAAGTGCCAAGTTGAATACCTATATTGAGCTTGGGACTTTGCGATTTAGTAACAGACGAAAAACTGAAGGTGCATTAGCCCCCAAGTATCAAGCGTATAACTTGTTATGTGGTTGGTACTTCAAATTCTTGTACCGTTTGTTGAAAGCCAAGCACTGTCTTTATGCAGGCTGAAGTGAGGATCAAAGAGGACCGGATTACTGATCTGCAGGAAATTTTGAAAACCCAACAAGCTGAAACCGACAAGGCAAGGGAAGAAACAACCAGCGCTTTAAGCATCACAGAACAGCTGAAAGAGGGCTTCAAGAAGGAGCGGACTGATTGGGCCACTGAAAAGGCCGATTTAATAAAAAGAGCTGAAAACGCTGAAGCTGCCCTTAAACCAGTGGTAGATGAGCTGACCGCCGTAAAGCGGCAAGTACATTCCATGACTGCTGCTATCTTTGGTAAGCTCCTTTTGGTTTCCTGGACAACTCGGGCCTGCTTATAATACATCCGGTTTGTGATCTTTCCGGTATTGTTTGCAGGTACACGCATTGGTCACTTAGGGTCAGATGTTCGGAAGAAGCCGAAGGCTGCCTACACTTTAATTGAACAGCTGTATACCGGAGCGCAACGGATCATCACCACTGCATCTCATAACAATCCGGCACCCACTTTAATCCAAGAAACTCTTAACAGATTGTCAATGCTTCCTGCTCGGATTGAAGAACTGAAAAAATCTGCTGCTCGAACCGGAGCCATCAACGCCTTAATCCGGGCAAAAGCATGGGTGCGGATTTCGATCCTGTTGAAGCAGCTCAAGGCTATCCAAGCTTGAAGGAAGATGGCTCAGAGTTCAATGAAGATGATTTGAGGGCAATAAACCGTGCAGTACACCCTCTGGCTTGTCAATTGGCTGAAGAGGCCGACTTGTCGCATTATCAAGCTCAGTACAATGATCAGAACAAAAGAGTGGCCGCACCAATTCCTGAAGCGGCGAATCTGGTTCCTCCAATCCGTAAGCATACTTACACTCCTGATATTGAACCGTCTTCTCTGATCCATGAAGAAGCTGTCTTTCAAGCTTTAATGGGAATCTACTGGTCCACTGTTGATTTCCAGCCAATGGATAGAGATGAGGAAGCTAAAGCGGCGCGGGACGACCCACAACCGTCAGACCGGTTTGATGAGCAGGCTTGAACCCGAAGCCGGTTTAGACAACTGCCTTATTATGATCTGCCAAAATAACAATGATCTTATCTGGGCACCATGTTGCCTTGTAATAGGATAGTCAATACTTCTGCCTTAAATATGCCTTCGTGCATAAGTACTGATGCTTTTGCTTGAAATCCTCAATTTATATTTCCTGCCATCACTGGGCATAAAATTGGCTTAGCCAGGCTTGAAACGGAGGTTTTATAAACCATTACCATCAAAGGGGAGAAAACAACTCCCATGTAAACCGTGCTGGGTCATTATGAGCCCCCCTGCTACTTCATGATGTTAACAGGAAAGTTAAACCGGGCATATTTCTCCGGAATACAAATGAACCAATTTCCGTCAGCTGAACCGGTAAAAAAGTGTTGTTGGTTTAAAGGAAGCACAACAAAAATTTAAGAATAGTCATAAAAGAAATATGGCAGCAAAGGCAATGATAAAAACCGTTTGCAAAAAACATGCTTTACTGAGCTGATCAGATGGTGTTACCACGGTCGGACAGGACCAAGCCCCCAATAGGAGTGACAATGGTTCAAGTCAGCCAGGTCCCCAAATGAAACCGTGGCATTTATGCCGATCAAAAGGCGTGGCAATGGTTCGGGTTCGACCAAGCCCCCAAGTGATTCTGTGGCCTTAGGCCGATCAAGAGGCGTGACTGGTTCAGACTTGACCATGTCCCCAAGTGATCTGGTGGCTTTCGCCTATCAAAAGGCGTCGCATTGGTTCGGACACGACCAAGGCCCCAAGTGATATCACAAAGCTTTTGTCGAAAAGCAAATTTCAAGGGGTAAACCGGAGGCCGCTTTAAAACAGAACCACTCCATGTAACCACACATGATATGAAAGAACAGAGACCCCGATTTAGCTGAGGCTCCGGTTTTATTATATCAATGATAATATATACACTACCATAGTATGTACATAGATAGAGCCGATGGCTCAAGTGTAGTAAGGCCGAAGATGAGCTATATTCCACGGCCTGTTGGTCTCCTCCTCTGATGTGCGTGAGTCTTTATGCTCTCGAATATCAATCAGATAGTATGACCCATTGTGCAGATTCTTGCTGACCACGAAAGGTCCCTCCCAAGGTGGGGATAACTTGTGCATATCCGTCTGATCTTGGATGAGCCGAAGCACCAAATCTCCTTCTTGAAAAGTTCTGGTTCTGACCCGGCGACTGTGATAGCGACGAAGATCTTGTTGATAAATCGCCGAGCGGGCAGCCGCTATGTCACGCTCCTCATCTAATAGCTCCAAAGCATCTTGCTGTGCTGTCTCATTGTCCGCTTCAACATAAGCCACCACACGAGGCGAATTGTGCCGGATATCACTAGGGAGAACCGCCTCTGCTCCGTAGACCATAAAAAACGGTGTGTATCCTGTAGATCGGTTGGGCGTAGTGTTGATACTCCATAGCACAGATGGTAGCTCTTCAACCCAACATCCCGGTGTTCTTTGCAATGGAACCATAAGCCGGGGTTTGATGCCTCGCAAGATCTCTTGATTAGCTCGTTCTGCCTGCCCATTGGACTGGGGGTGAGCCACTGATGATACGTCAAATCTGATGTGCTCACGTTCACAGAATTCCTTCATAGCACCCTTGGATAAATTGGTACCATTGTCAGTAATGATACTATGTGGAAAGCCAAACCGGAAAATCACCTTTTTAATGAACTGCACCGCTGTAGCTGCATCACACTTGCTGACAGGCTCCGCTTCAACCCACTTGGTAAACTTGTCAACTGCCACCAAAAGGTGGGTTTTCTTATCCTTGGACCTTTTAAAAGGTCCGACCATATCTAGCCCCCATGTCGCAAACGGCCAAGTAATTGGAATCATCCTCAATTCTTGAGCCGGCACATGAGTACGCCTTGAAAATTTCTGACAGCCATCACACCGTTTAACCAAGTCCTCTGCATCAGCATGAGCTGTCAACCAGTAGAACCCGTGACGAAACGCCTTAGCTACCAGAGACTTTGAACCGGCGTGGTGACCACAATCCCCTTCATGGATTTCGCGTAAAATTTCACAACCTTCCTCAGGGGAGACGCAGCGTTGAAACGCCCCTGATACACTTCAATGATGCAATTCGCCATTGACAATAGTCATAGACTTGGATCGCCGGACTATCTGCCTGGCTAGAGTCTCATCCTCTGGCAACTCTCCCCGGTTCATGTACGCAAGATAAGGAACTGTCCAATCCGGTATAACATGCAGGGCTGCCACCAATTGAGCCTCTGGATCAGGAATAGCCAAATCCGCTTCACCTAGGAGCTTGACCGACGGATTGTGCAACACATCAAGAAAGACATTAGGCGGGACCAGTTTACGCTGAGAGCCCAACCAGCTTAAAGCGTCCGCCGCTTCATTTTTTGACGATCCACGTGATCCACCTGATAACCCTTGAAGTGACCTGCAACAATATCCACCTCACGACGATATGCTGCCATAAGTGGGTCTTTAGTATCCCAAGTGCCAGACACCTGTTGAGCTACGAGGTCCGAGTCACCGAAGCACTTAACCCGACTTAGATTCATCTCTTTAGCCATCCGGAGACCATGGAGCAAGGCTTCATACTCAGCTGCATTATTAGTACAAGGGAACATTAAGCGGAGAACATAACAAAACTTATCACCTCGTGGGGAAGTTAAACACGACTCCAGCCCCCGAGCCTTCCAATTGCCTGGATCCATCAAAATGGATAGTCCAATATGTGTGATCCGGCTTTTCCTCTGGTGCTTGCAACTCTGTCCAATCATTGATGAAATCAACAAGTGCTTGAGACTTCACCGCCGTCCGAGGCACGTACTTCAATCCGTGCGGCCCAAGTTCTATGGCCCACTTGGCAATCCGGCCTGTCGCCTCCCGGTTCTGTATGATATCGCCCAAGGGAGCTGAACTGACCACTGTGATGGGGTGCCCTTGGAAATATTGCTTCAACTTCCGGCTTGCCATGAAAACTACATATACCAGCTTCTGCCAATGCGGACACCTTTGTTTGGATTCAATAAGCACCTCGCTGATATAGTAAACCGGCCGCTGAACCGGATACTCCTTGCCTGCCTCCTTGCGTTCTACCACAATAGCCACGCTAACTGCACGAGCATTGGCCACTACGTATAACAATAACGGCTCCTTGTCGACTGGAGCTGCAAGAATGGCTGATTGGCTAATTGCCGCTTCAAGTCCTCCAATGCTTCATCAGCAGCCGGACTCCAGATGAAGTGATCTGTCTTTCTCAACATCTGGTATAAAGGGATGGCCTTCTCTCCAAGGCGGCTGATAAACCGGCTCAGTGCGGCAATCCGACCCGCCAAACACTGAACATCGTTGATACACTTTGGCTTAGCCAGGGAGGTGATAGCCGTAATCTTCTCCGGATTAGTCTCAATACCTCTGTTGGACACAAGAAAGCCTAGTAACTTGCCTGCCGGAACACCAAAGACACATTTGGCAGGGTTAAGCATCATCTTATAAACCCGCAAGTTGTCAAAGGTTTCCTTCAAATCATCAACCAGCATCTCCTTCTGCCTTGACTTGACTACAATATCATCCACATAGGCGTGCACATTGCGGCCGATCTATTCATGCAGGCAATTTTGTACAAACCGTTGATAAGTGGCTTGGGCGCTCTTGAGCCCAAAAGGCATAGATACATAGCAGAAGGCTCCAAAGGGAGTAATAAACACCGTCTTCTCCTGGTCCTTAACCGCCATTTTGATCTGATGATACCCAGAATACGCATCCAAAAAACTCAAACGCTCACAACCCGCCGTGGCGTCAATAATCTGGTCAATGCGAGGGAGGGCAAAAGGATCTGCTGGACAAGCCTTGTTAAGATCCGTGTAATCCACACACATACGCCAAGTGCCATTTTCTTAAGAACTAGCACCGGATTAGCGAGCCATTCTGGATGGAACACTTTAATGATAAAACCAGCTGCTAAGAGCCTGGCCACCTCCTCCCCAATAGCTTTGCGCCTCTCTTCATTAAACCGGCGGAGAAATTGCTTTACCGGTTTATACTTGGGATCAACATTAAGAGTGTGCTCAGCGAGTTCCCTCGGTACACCTGGCATGTCAGAAGGCTTCCATGCAAAAATGTCCCGATTCTCACGGATAAACTCGATGAGCGCGCTTTCCTATTTAGGGTCCAAGTTGGCACTGGCAGTGAACTGCTTGGACGAATCACCGGGCACGAAGTCAACAAGCTTGGTCTCAGCCGCTGATTTGAACTTCAGATCTGAATCATGCTCCGTAGTTGGCTTCTTCAAAGGGGTCATGTCCGCCGGATCAACATTGTCCCTATAATATTTTAACTCCTCCGTGGCACAAACCGACTCTGCATAGGCCGCATCACCTTCCTCACATTCCAAAGCAATCTTGCGGCTCCCATGAACCGTTATTGTCCCTTTGTAACCTGGCATCTTGAGCTGCAAATAGATATAACAAGGTTGTGCCATGAATTTGGCATAAGCCGGCCGCCCAAACAAGGCGTGATACAGGCTCCGAATTTTCACTACCTCAAAGGTTAGTGTTTCAGATCGGGAATCATGCTCGTCCCCAAAAGCCACCTCCAAGGCTATCTTACCAACAGGATATGCTGATTTGCCAGGCACTACAGCATGGAACACCGTATTAGACGGTTTGAGATCCTTGTCTGTTAGCCCCATGCGGCGGAATGTCTCATAGTACAGGATGTTAATACTACTCCCTCCATCCATGAGTACCTTGGTGAATTTATAACCTCCCACCTGAGGGTCTACCACTAATGCCAACTGGCCCGGATTATCAACCCGGGGGGGGGGGGGGGGTGATCCTCCCTGCTCCATACATAGGCTGCTCCGACCAGCATAAATAACGCGGTACGGCCGGTTCAACAGAGTTCACCGCCCGCTTGTGAAGTTTCCGGTCGCGCTTATCCAAGCTAGTTGTGAAAACGTGATACTGCCCATTGTTCAACTATTTTGGCTGGCTCTGATAACCCGACCGCTGCTGCTGCTGCTGTTGGTTGTAACCTCCTTGGCCGCTCTGATTATCCTGGTTATTATTACCGCCCTGATTGAAACCTGAACCGGAAGCTCCATCGTGACCCGGCCCATGGAAACCGGATCCTCAGCCACCACCTGTCCCACGGTCATACCGGAGGGATTAGAGCTTTTAAATTCCTGTATAATGTAACAATCCTTCCAAAGGTGGTTAGCCGGCGCCTCCTTCGTCCCGTGTTTTGGGCAAGGCTGATTCAGCAAATAGTTTAAGCGATCCGGGTTAGGATTTGGAGCCCCATTACGATTCGCCGCTTTACCTCTGCGCCGCTGACCCTTGTCCTGCACATTAGTGTTAGCCACAAAGTCCATGCTGCCATCCGCTTTACGCTTGCCTCCGTTTCCATGGCCCGCCGGTTTGTATTGATGCCCCTTAGAGTTGCTATTCTTTTTCCCTTCCCCGCTTCGTCATCGTCAGTCTCGGGATCCTTGGTACTATCAGAATCAGCATACTTCACTAAAGCGGCCATGAGAGTTCCCATGTCATTACAGAACCGCTTCATACGCCCCAACTTCAACTTTAGAGGCTTAAACCGGCAGTTGCCCTCCAGGGTCAAGATCGCAGAGTCAACATTGATCCTGTCAGACGAGTGCAAGACTTCAGAAATGCGGCGTACCCAATGGGTTGTTGACTCTCCGTCCTCCTGAACACAAGCCACCAAGTCTACTATGGACTTAGGCTGTTTACACGTATCTTTGAAATTATGGATAAACCGGGTCGGCAACTGGGCCCATGAACTGATAGAATTAGGCGGCAGGCTCTTCAACCAAGTACGGGCAGTGCCTTCAAGCATCATGGTGAAGTACTTTGCACACGCGGTCTCATCCACATCCAGCATCTCCATTGCCATCTCATAACTCTCTACCCATGCTTCTGGAGATAAATCAGCGGTGTAATTTGGCACTTTGCATGGACCCTTGAAGTCCTTGGGCAAGCGTACATTGCGTAAAGCGGGGACTAAACAGGGCACCCCCAAGCTAGATGCGACCCCTGGCCCGGCAAAGGTGGTAGGACGAACCGGTGTAAGCTGATCCGCCTCGTTCTGTGCTGCTAACTCGGCCTCCCTTCGTGCCCGGGCCCGGTCCACTACATCCTAAGCATCGTGAACACCACCGGCCGGGTTATTGCCACGGGCTGCCTCACGGCCCCGCGCATTGCTTGATATGGCCAGTTCATCCAGGCACCTACTATAGCTTCGACTTGGACGAGGTGTGGAATGAATCCGATCGCGGCTGTATGAATATGCCTCCTGTTGAATCAAAGCGGTCTGGAGAAGTTCCTTAACCCGGCGCGTCTCTATTGCTTGTGGAGAGTCTCCTTCGACCGGGGTAGCTTCTAATCGCGCAGCAGCTGCGACAAGATTGTCCATGGGATTAGAATAATGACCCGGAGGTGTCTGGACCGGCGGAGGAATCACAATGTTCTGCCGAGGAGGTTCCATCAGGCGGGGTTGGACCGTCGCTCCTGGCCCTGGTGCCTTGACCCGGTTTACCTCCAGGTGCCCCGGTGGATTACTGGTTCCAGCCCCCGGAGTATGAAAGAGATTTCGAGGGTCGAACCCTAACGGCAGGCGTGATCTGTGCTTCCGCTTCAAGACTTCCTATGATGCGTTCTGGTCGAGCATGAGCTTATAGGCTTGGGCGTCCAAAGCGGCCCGCTCTGCAGCCATCCTGTCCTTCTCTGCTGCCAGGTCGGCTTTGGCCTGTATGATCTGCTCCCTTACCTTTGCAATCTCCGCATCATGGGCATCCTGATCCGCCGGATTGGCCTCTGCCATAAGTGCTGCTAGTGCGTCAAACAGGTCAGACAGAACTTGAACCGGTGGGGGCACAAGGCCTCCTACCCTTGCTGCCGCTGCCGCTGCTGATCCAGAAAGCATTGTCGCTGCAGTCGAAGAGTGATTTGCCGCCTGCGTGCCGGCCATGAATATTCCAACCTAGTTGATCTGATCTGGGGGGTCTGGAACACTGTCGCCATCGGAACATCCCCTAATCCGGTCGTCTTGCAACTGGTACAATGATTCGGTCTCTCCGGTTGAGGATTCGTCGCCGGAATAGACAACAGTCTCGCTACCGTATACTGACTCGTCCTCATGCTCTCCTCCGTGGATGACTCCCACGAAGGCTCGCTTCACGGCCGGTTTAACCTGGGTAGATCTCGCACGCTGAGCCGTTTCGACGAGGTCGGTGCGGATGTCCGGCTCAGGCCCAGGCTCACCAATCTTGCCGATAAACACGTGTATGCCACCAAAGGGGACCCGGTACCCGTACTCAATCAAGCCGGCTTCGGGACCCCATCCTGCATCGTCGATGTAGAGCTTGCCGTGACGACTCTTGGTCATCCGGCCCACAGCATAGCCTTCGAGTCCTTTGAGCTTGCCCTCCAAGATCCTCAAACCCTCGTGCGATATCCCCACGGTGGGCGCCAACTGTCGTGGATTTGTCACGGCAGATGTCCTCGTGAAAGGACTTAGTCGTGGAGCCATCGCTACAGGTTAACTTGAAGGGGTTAAAGCGGACACAAAGACACAAGGGTTTATACTAGTTCGGCCCCTTCGATGAAGGTTAAAGCCTACGTCTAGTTGTGATGGAATTGATGTGGTTTCGATGGCTAGGGAGCAAACAAGCTTTGCCTAGGCTCGAGTTGTTGTTCTCTGTCCCTGAACCGCCGCCGGGTCGTCCCCTTATATACACGGGTGACGCCCGTCGGTCCATAGAGTCCCACACCGGTTCATACTCGTATCCCGGTTGGTCTCTCTCTATTCCTAACTTACAATGCAAGTTTACATATCAAGCCGGTTTACGGCTATAGGTTCTAAACCGACTACAGGCCTTGGGCCTTCATTTGCTTAATCACCTTTATACTACTAATGAAGTTAACCTGGCCCAGGTAGGCCGGTTCACACCTAGTAGTAATATCCCCAACACTCTGGCTGACATGAAGGAAGATCTTGATAAGAAGAAGATTTCTGACAAATCATTCACAACCATTCATCAAGTTGTCAGGGCCAAGGCAGAGAAAGAGAGGGACCTAATGAAGCAGGAGAGGGATAACATCATGGAAGAGAGGGACAATCTGGTGCAAGAGAGGGACAACCTGGTGCTGGAGAGGAATGTGCTGAAGCAAGAGAAGAAGAAGTTAGAGTACATGATTGGTGATCTTTTCAAACATAAGGAAGACACCAAGGGCAAGATAAGGAAGCTGAAAGAGATGCTTGAAGAATTTGAATGATGGTGTAATGTAATCATTAGTACCAGGTCCAGTATGACCTTGCTTAGTAGCTGGTCAAGTATGACCTTGCACTTGGAATTCTAGACTTATTTGTATTAAGTAATTTGACTAATTTGTGTACTGAATTATGCTCCCTCAATTTAAGTACTTTTAGTTAATTTTTGAATTGTCTTAATATTGATTTAGTGAGTTCACTAAGTCTATGACAGTTAACTTTTTCAGTTAACATAATTTTTCATAGTTAACTGAATTTTTGACTGATTTGTTCAAATTGAACTAGTTAACTGATTTGTTCAAATTAAACTAGTTAACTGTCAGTTAACTGAGCTTTGTCAGTTAATTGTATTTGTTCAGAGTTAACTGACAACTGAGTTTTCGCAGTTAACTGAACTTTGTTAGTTAACTAAACTTTGTCAGTTAACTGAATTTGTTCAGAGTTAAGTGAATTTTCACAGTTAACTGAACTTTGACAGAGTTAAGTTAATTTTTCAGAGTTGTTCTGAATTTTTGAGTGTACCATATTGTCCCTATGACATGCAGATAGGTCCCCTCTATTTTTGGAAAGAGTTGGGTACATGCAGACATTGAAACACTACAACAAATATAACTAACTAAGTACACCATTGGATATTTGAACACCTAAACATCAACATTCAACATTCATAGCATAATTTAGCATAACTGACCATAGCATCATAGTTCACTGACCATAGCATCATAGTTCACTGACCATAGCATCATAGTTCAACATCTTAGTTATCCCCAGCACCATAACATCACAAAATAACTTATATGCTCTACATATAAGAGCATACCTAAACAACATTGCCAAAATACTTAACTTATACGCTGCTCTACTATATCAGCATACCTAATCTTTCAAGGCTTCAAGGCTTCATCTTCACTTGTCCTTCAACATCTTCAGCCTCTCTGAGCGGCGCACCTCCCCATCTGCAGCTCTCTTGTTTCTTGCTTTCTTCTTCCCCTTCCTAACATGTACTTCTTCCTCTGCAGGCACCTTGTCCACCTCGTCCGCCTCCTCTTGCTTGACGACGATGCCGTCAGGCACATCTGGCAGCGCGTCCACGTCGATTGGGATGGTCACAACCCGTGGTGCCATCTGCACCTCATCCGGCTTGTTGTCAGAGAGCACGATGACATCCACCTCACACTCTTGAGACGACTCGGTCTCCGGGTCGTAGCCAGAGTCCGCGTCAGAGGTGAGGTGGTCGTACTCGGAGTCGGACGATGAATATGCGTCGGAGACGTCATCGGGAAGGAGGAGGTCAGGATGAAACCTATCCCAGTACGCCCCGCTGATTGGCGCGGGGACGACGAGGACGACTTCGCGCACGCGCTCCGCCCTGGAGGCGACACGGTTGAGATCGTCCTGCTGCGGTGGCGCCTTGGCGGAGCGATACATCCACTAGCGCGCGCGCTGGTCCGGATCATCAGACTGCGTCTTCCCCATGGCGAACTGCAGGATCTTCGCCGGATGGACGCCGACGATGGCGTGATTGCCGCTGGGCATGGCGCGAAGCTTCTCGTCGTCCGTCATTACCTTGACGAGGCCGCGCCGCCTGGTCATCGCCGGCCAGATCTTCGACGCCCCTCTACCATCCGAGGCTGCCGTCCATGGCGTCGTTGGCGGCGGCTTTGACCTCCAGCGAGGTTTTCTTTGGTGGCGATGAGATGGAGGTGGGTAGCGCAAGCACCGAGGAGACGAGGGAAGTGGGGAGTGGGTAGTGGGCGACGAGAGCGGTGGGTTGCCGTATTTAAGACACGTGTGAAAACTGAATCGTCGGCCCGTCGAAAAACTAAATCACGGTCGGTTGCCGCATTACTACAACAGTGGCAACAAATACACCAAACCACGACAACTACTCTACTGGCATTGCTTCTAGCTTACCAAACCCACGGTCCTGGGTTCAAGACCCAGGCCGAACATTGAAATTCTCCCTTGTGCTTCTCATTGAAATTCTGATAGATATGCCTCACACAAAACCTGTGCTCTGCATCTGGCCACACTTTCTACACAGCATTTATCAATCCCTTTTGCTTGTCACTCATCATTGTGAAAGGAGCAGTGTTAGTGATGTTTAGATCATCTCTCAAAGTTGTCAGAAACCATTCCCAGGATCCTGTGCATTCTACTTCCACCCAACCCATTGCAATGGGGAAAATGCAGTCATTTGGATCAATTCCAACAACACTAAGAAAAACTCCTTTGAACCTTGTTTTCATGTGACATCCATCAATGAAAATGATAGGCCTGCACCCCTTTAACCAACCTCTTTTACATGCATCATAAGACCAATACAGTGTCTTCAGACACTTCCTGCCCATTGGAAATTTTGGGTCTTTCTTCAGCTCAGTTGATAACAGAAATGTAGAGCCAGGGTTTGTACTCCTTAATTCATGACCATAGTCCCATAGCCTACTGAACTGATGTTCTTCATCTCCATGGATCTCTTTCAGGGCTGCAGTTCTAGCCCTTGCTAGCTTCCATCTGTTAGGGGTCACATTGAATGCCTTGGTGATCTTTCTTGAAAATGTACCAAGTGACATTTTCTGGTCATCCCTGAACTCATCTATGAAATACTGGCACATAAACTTAGCTGTCATCTGCCTTATCTTCCATTTCTTCTGACAAATGTGCTCTCCATAGTAAGCCTTGATTACAAATCCACCTGTCCTGTTGTCCTTCCCAACTTTTAGCCACCATGGGCATCCTCTTTCACAAACAGCCTCTATTCTAGTTTTGTCATTCTTTAACTTCTTGATCTGAACTCTGTCCTTAGCAGAATATGTTGTAATAGCAAGTCTAAGCTCCTTCACATCAGCAAAGACCATCCCAACTTTGAAGGCAGGGGCCACCATGTCCACCTTTGAATTGAAGGCAGTAAACTTGTACCTCAACTGCTCTGCTTCCTCAATGGGCAGATTGAGATCTTCATCATCAAGCAAATAGTCATCTACCTCCACATCATCCTATTCTTCCTGAGCTTCTTCATCAACATCAAAGTCAATGTTGTCATCATATAGATCATCATCCCCCTCATCTATGTCATAATCACTGTCACTGAAATCTGATTCAGAAACAACTATATCTTCAACTACTGTTCTCCATCTTCAGTAAGCAGATTGTGATCTACACCTTGTATAACCAAGCTTTCAGGTTCTGTTCCAGTTGCAGGAAACTCTAAAAATGGTTCATCTTCATTGACAGAAATTACTGACTGGTGGAAAGATGCTTCACTTGCAGTGTGCATTGATGGCAATGTGCATATGGATTCAGCCCTGAAATTGCTGATGAAATCTGCATGGTCAATCATAATAGCCAACACTTTATGATCAACACTAGCTCTGATGATGTGTTGCACATCATCATCAGATTTAATTCTAACCAAACCATCTGCAATTGATTTGTCTGGCAAGCACCAGTAAAGTATGTGCTCACCCACTGGATATCCCAACCAAGTTAGGTGCTCTTCAAGGAAAGAATATGAGAATGTGGCAGCATCAACATAATCAAGAACTTCCACTGAAGGGTTCCAGTACTCCAAATTAGTGATTGGGCCACAGAAAAGTCCACCATGCTTAAGTTCAAGTGTAAAGAAAGAAGTGTCCACCCTTTGTCCATTTGCTGAATCACACACTGCATCAAAGATGTGTAATTTGTAAGCATTGCAAAATGATGTATAAACTTAACATTAAAATTCAGTTAGCTCTAAAGTTCAGTTAAATAAGATGTTCAGTTAAGTACAGTGCACCGAAAACATTCTAAATAAGTACAGTGTACTGAAAACATTCTGAATAACTACAATGCACTGACAAAATTCACATAACTACAGTTAACTGAAAAAATTCAGTCATATGTCCAAAAAGCAAGACTTGGGCTAACTGTAGTTGCTGCCATTGAACACAACCAACTGGTGGCATCACTAACACCATTGCACAACTAAACATTAGCATCGGACAACTAAATTTGGTGGCAATGAACACAATCAACTATTGTCAGATTTGCTTCTGGTGCACATGAATGGAGGACCGAACAACTCTAACATATGAAAGAGAAAGAATGAACCACTTGTCAGGCCAAACCCAAGACTTTGCGAGGCTAAAACCTAACCTAATCTACTCGGCCTAAACCCACTATGCTAAAACCCTAGCTTTACTGCCGTAAGAAAAAACAAACAGCATTCAACAAGCACACCACCATGAGACAAACATACGCGACGGGGCTGATGCCGCCGCCGACGACACACCGGCGACGAGGAAACAGAGCACGGGCAGAAGAACAAGGAAGAGGGGGAAGAGGGCACATGAGCTCACCATAGTCCGGTGGGATGACGCCGAACGGAAGGATGAGATGAGCGGAAGCAGGTGGCTCAACCCCGCCGGCAAACTCCGGCGACGACGGCGCCATGACAACCGTCATCAAGAATCGCCGCCACCACACTGTCTCCCCCATCAGGACAGCCGGAGAGATCGAACGGATCTGTCGAACGGCTATTGCATTTAATTCAGGTGGGTGTAGTGCGGGTTGAATAGAGTGAACGGCAGGGGCCTTTGTGCAAAATTGCCAGAGCTGACCGGTCCACCCTCTAGACTGCCACATGGCATGCTGTGAGTGGCTGTGGACCAAAACATCACATAGGGTGTCAAGTTTGTGGAGTCCTCAGTCACATTTTGCAAGTTTTGGACTAAAACATCACATTCGGTGCAAGTTTGTGGACCTGGGGTGCTATTACCTCTTTTTATTAAGCTGAGATTGTAAAGGGTTCGAGGGTAATATGAGTCAGATCCGGATTAAAGGTAAAACTTTGACGGTAGCAGAGTATATCACATGAAGGATCAGGATAAGAAATCAAGGGTGTTCTTGCATGACCCGGGGGCAGACGTGGTCCTGATCAGAAAATCTGGACGCCTCCAACTCCGTCGTTTTCTGCCTCGGCCTTGACCGCAAGTCTCCGTCACCGGCGAGTCACCTTCGCTGGCTTACTCCACTTCACATCGAGCCGACTAAATTCACTAATAGGCCGATGCAGTGTTCCGTGCCTAAGAAAATCAACCATATCCAGCCAAAGGAATATCAAGTGCTTTGACTTTTTACGTGTTGTGTGAAGGCTCCAATGAACCGGATTATTCAAAAGCAGCCGCAAGTCGCTGCAGTTTCAAGTCGGTGCTCTGCGACCCGCCGTCTGCGCCACGACCTATTTAAAGCGCCACCACTGCCCTGGTAAAACCGTCGGCCCCGGCCGAGGGCCGCCTCGACTCCCGTGGGTTCCGCGCCCCGCGTGCGGGCCTCCGCCGCTTCACCACACCGACGGGTCATGTTCGTGCCCCGGCCGTCACCTGCAAGCCGGACGAACCGCCCACCTCCGCCGCTTCAGCACACCGGCGGGTCGTGCTTGTACCCCGGCCGTCACCTGCAAGCCGGACGAACCACCCACCTCCGCTGCTTCTTTGAGTAACCGTGGCATATGTAAGCCGCCACTCTGTTCGCCTCCGCGGACCGGCTACGACCCGCTCCGGCTCCGACCGCGTTGCCGAAGTCGCCGTCTTCTACTCCGAGTCGTCTTCATGGCCCATTGAACCGCCATCGGAGCTGGCTCTGTCCGCCCCGCATCCAGCGGGTGCCCACGACGCACCCCCGCCTGTTTCCAAATCGCAGCGCCGTACCGCTTCAGCTTCAAAATGTAATTGCCTTGAGACGTCTCGCCTTGCGGACCCCTTCTGCCGTCCTGTGCCGAGGCACTGTGCCGCTGCTTCTACCGCAGGCGGCCGCGCCACGGCCTTGTTTCCATGCTAATCCGCCCCGCCATACTGCTGCTCCCCTTGTGGCAAGACTCCTCCGCGCGCCTGCAACGGCTGCTCCGCCGCTTGCTTGCTGGCACGCCGGCTCCGCAGGCCGCCCAACCATTTCAGCACGCCAAGCCTCTCTCAAGTCGCCCCCGCCTGCTCTGTCAACACGCCGGTGTGTACCGGCTTTGTCCCGCCTGCCAGGTCATAGCGAGCCATGATGAGAGTCGCCGCTGCCTCTGCGAGCGCCGGCGCCCACATGGCATGTTTGGCACACCACGTCACCGGCTCACTTCGCTTCCTCCGCGACCTCGTCACATCGCTGACCCGCCGCTGCCATGAGCTATTGCGCCGGTTTATCTCCGCAGCAGGCGGGCTATCTGATGCCAACCATTGTCTTGTGCAAATGCCTGTTGGGAGCAGCAGCTCAGTGGCGCATCATAGAAAAGCTCAAGTATTCTTTCAGGCTTGCAAGATATGGGAAGGAAAGAAGACGACGTGCTTGTACTGCTAAGAGATTAGTCAAAGAAAGAAAATGGCAAGTGGCCCCGCGGCCTCCTGGCCAGTCACTGGACATTTTTCAAAATGCCTTTCCTGCTACTTTGCCAGCATAGCGCAAGTTGCTTGACCACTGTCGGCCTCACCCAGTTTAAGAAAACATGCAGGCGTATCCAGCATGGCACTATTTCTCTGGTTATATTAACCAGAAGACGGCTGCGTCTGCACGTGAAAACCAATACGGCAGTGGGCAGAGGTGTTGCAACCGACTAAAAAGAAACAGAGGGAGTATAAAGGAACATGGGCTACGATGCTAGGATCACATAAGAATATGTTTTTGATCAGTATCCATGATCATCCGACAAAAAATACCAGGTGATATCCATTTCAGTCTGTTTTATCAGTTCATATTATTTTCTTCGAAGAACAATTACTCCGTCCTATAATATTTTTATACAGGATAATTTTTATGCCATTCACGGACACGCGTATCACGGTTCGGTTTACATCAACACGCCAGACGACTCACCCGTCCGGACCACCTTTACAACACCACGGACGACTCGCCCGTCCGCCCTGGCCACCGGTTCATGCGTCCGCGCCGGTTTACAACATGGAGGATAACTTGCTCGTCCGCACCGGTTTACAATGCTGCGGCCGATTCATCCGTCTGCTCGACCGTGCGAATTACCCAACAACACGTGCACATGCCGCCGTCCCCCGCAGTCCGGTCTACATCAACATACCGGGCCACACCTGTCTGCATGGGCTGTTTATTGAGTATGAGCAAGTCACAGCTTGGGTAGCCCGGTTTTTCTTTCAACAAATTGGAGACAAATTATCATATTCTATCAACCGTCGTCTGCATTGGGTGGCTCAATGGGCAGACGCACAAGTCGCCGCCACTATAGTTTGGTTAACTTCAAATCGCTAGTTGGAAGGAACCATTGGCCGAGTTGCTGACACGGCTCGTACGGGATCATTTATAACCCGCCACAGTCACCTCAACTTTCTGTGGATTCACATCGCATTATCAACATCAATGATATACACCTTCTACTATGGTCAAACACGGAGAATCTCAAACCAACTCCTCGAGTCACCTTGAGACTCGGGGGGCTACAATGATATGACTCAGCAAATATTGCCGGTTTTAAGTGAAGTCAAGAACCCCAGGACGATTGGAGGGAAAGATAACCCCGTCCCGGAGGCTATTACCATATTGATGAAAATTTGAGGGCCGTCAGAAAATTTCCGGCTTAAATATAAGGATTCTGGTTTGAAATCCGGCTCAAGGGAAAGCTATCCCCCACAAAGCTTTGAAGCTCTCGATAGCCGGTTCAAAATACCGGTTCAAGAAAAATTTATCTCTTGCAAAAAGTTAAAGGTGGCCGAAGATGACCTGCTGCCCTGGCGCGCGGTTCAAACATGGGTATCCTGCCTTATGGGCTCATCTTCATATGATTACTTGGGGGCTTTCTGTTCAAACATAGGTGTGTTCACCAAAGAGAACATAGCGTTACTACCCTTTGATGCAGCTATCAAGACAATATTATCATAAGGGGCCAAAGAGAGTTTGTTGCACATCACGACTCAAACATAGGCACCCGGCAAGCATAGCTCAAAAATATAACACATGGGGGCTTCAGCTGACAAAGCGGAGTCCTGTCCATTAATCCGGCTATCACGCCACAACAAAGCTTGGGAGCTTCACACCCATGGGGCCAAAGAGAGTCTGGTTGCTATGCACAGGTCAAACATAGGCACCCATTGAGCATAACTCACAAAGTTACTTGGGGGCTCTTTGTGCACTACAACAAAGAGTTTGAAAGGACCCTTGTAATCTGCTATCAAGCACGACTTGGAAGCCTGGTGTATTCACCTAAAACCCCAGGTTAACCTGCCTTCATCAAGTAAGCCACTCCTATCCTGGTAATCCTGGCATGACCCGCCGAACGTTTGACAAGTCAATCTTATACAGACCCTAAACATGTCAAAGTTAAAATGACGATTGGTTAGTTGGAGGTCCATCTTAAAAGGCTTTGTCAAATGGTTTAACTCAGCGGCCTGGCAGCCCATGAAAAGCCTTGAATTTGGGCCTGTCAGCCCTTGAAAAGCCTCGACTACACGGTTTTATTTGTCTTTGTCAAGATTTTTCTCTTTTGATAAATTTTATGTTGAACCGACATCTATTGACCCGGCATGACTTTCAGTCATCAAATTAACTCGGTGTTCATTAACCCGGCTCGACTTTCAACTACAAGTTGTCAGTACATAATCACTTATAATCCAGTGTTTATTGACCCGGCCTGGCTTTGGACTATAAGTCGCCAATATATATTTGGATTGCGCCATTGGAATTATGCGCTTATAAATCATTGGGTATATTATTCAAATAGCCAACATGGCTGGATTTCTATTATGGTTATCAATAACCAGTATTATGATTAAGGTTTTCAAAGTCGCTTTAGCGCAATGGCTATCATATTGTCAATGGATATGATTTATTCTACAATTGAAGGAATAGTCCCGAGTTGCTGCAGGCTTACAACCCGACACTTGGGGGCTACATTATTTAAGTTGAGATTACATCAAATATACAAGTCTCATATCGCTGCAAGCATGCACCATGACACTTGGGGGCTAATGCAAAGTCATTTTTTGCTCATCTTATTGAAGACCCAACTCATCACATTATAATGAGCCGGCCCTTGGGGGCTACCAATTGCTCCTGTCAACAATTCAAGGTAGAAAGCTTTCTATCCATTATATTGAAGGGTACATTGCTCAGTTGGTAAAGCACAAGGCTCTTAACCTTGTGGACGTGTATTCAAGCCCCATGATGGGGGTTATATCATATGATCTTATTTTCATTAAAGTATATATCAAGTCCCAGCTCAATATTATCTTACTGAGCCGATCCTTGGGGGCTACATGTTGTTGTTCAAAGTTTACAAGATTATATTTACAAAGTCCCTGCTCATTATTGCATAATGACCCGGCCCTTGGGGGCTACACCGGTTGAAGTTTTTATGAGCATCAGGCAATTACAAGTCCTAGGTTGCTGCAAGCATGACAACCCGGCACTTGGGGGCTACATATGTGGAATACTCAATTCTGACTAGTGATTGAGATGAACAACTTGGATTTCTTCAAGATTGTGATATTTATATTGAAGTAAGTCTTAAGCTGTTGCTATGCTACCTTCTTAAGACTTGGGGGCTACAAGTGATAGGCATATAAGAGGTATATTTTCAAGATGGATGTTAACTACAAGTATGACTTGGTGCTACCAATATTTATAAACCGGTGATCTTGGCGATGATAAACCGGCACGTTCTACGTCCTTAAACCGGCTGAAGATCAGATGAGTATTTCAAAGACCAATATTGTTTTTAAGCATTGGGAGCTGAATCAAAGGAGTTATTCTTCAAAATATATTTTCTATGAGAAACCAATATCAGCAAGTTGATTATGAAGCTGGCCTACTAAACCGGATTTTCTAGAAGAAGGAAGTGACAAGGACTTAAGGATGATCAGGATCAGTTTAACATGGATAAATCCAAATTAAACTGGGGGCTAATGTCGGGTATATACCCCACGGTATGACCTGACCGGAGTCATAATCCGGCTGGGACTTGGTAAACCGGGGTGGTGTTAAACTGGCAGACAGTTAAGACAGATGGCTAAGACAGACGGTAAACCGGCGAGTGTTAAACCGGCAGAGTTAAGACAGATGGTAACACCGGCAGGTGTTAAGTCAATCATAACCCGGTAGACCATGTTAAACCGGCAGACCATGTTAAACCGACAGACAATGTTAAACCGGTAGATAATGTTAAACCGGCCGACAATGTTAAACCGGCAGACGTTAAGAAGCCGAGGAAGGGAAGTCAAAATAGTTTAAGTCTTAGTCCAAGATGGACTCTACATGTAACCCGCCCCTTCAACTTATATAAGGAGGGGCAGGGCTACCCAAAGAGGGAGAAGCAAGACACAATCTCTAGGGCTAGACATAACTAGAGGAGAACCGGTTTACGGCGACTCCCTCAAACATCATGTAGGGTTGTTACCGGATGATGTTTCCCGGGGCCCGAAGCTATCTAAACCGTTGTCTTGTGTTGCGTCTCTCGATTCCGCTCAACCCCTCTCAAGATACCACATAGATGCATTGGCCTCACGACTAAGTCCTCACACTAAGGACATCTGACGTGTTAATTCCACGCGCGCTTCGTAAGGGGCTGATTTCGATCCATATATTTAACGATGTGGTTAGGTTTACCTTAATACTTCTTTTGTAGTTGCGGATGCTTGCAATAGGGGTTAATCGTAAGTGGGATACTTGTCCAAGTAAGGGTAGTACCCAAGCACCGGTCCACCCACATATCAAATTATCAAAGTACCGAACGCGAATCATATGAGCGTGATGAAAACTAGCTTGATGATAATTCCCATGTGTCCTCGGGAGCTCTTTTCTCATTATAAGAAATTGTCCAGGCTTGTCCTTTGCTACAAAAAGGATTGGGACACCTTGCTGCACTTTATTTACTTTCATTGCTTGTTACTCGTTACAATTTATCTTATCACAAAACTATCTGTTACCTACAATTTCAGTTCTTGCAGAGAAAACTTTACTGAAAACCGCTTGTCATTTCCTTCTGCTCCTCGTTGGGTTCGACACTCTTACTTATCGAAAGGACTATGATAGATCCCCTACACTTGTGGGTCATCAAGCTACTGTAATATAACTTTTCCATGGCTCATACCACCAATAAAAATCGATAGTTTCATCAAAACAAGCAAAACAATGCATCAAAAACAGAATCTGTCTTAAACAGGACAATCTGTAGTAATCTGAACATCTACCATACTTCTAGTACTCCAAAAATTCTGAAACAATTATGAAAAAATAAAAAATTTGTATAGCAAGACTGTGCATAAAGTTTCAGAACCGTTTGACATTCCAGTAAAAAAATGTAAAATCGCGCGCTACAGCCAAAGTTTCTGTTTTTGCAGTGCACATACCAACAAACAATCTACTCATCCTAAAGGAAAATCTTGGCACATTATTTTTATAATACAATGGAATTGTACAAGGGGATAATTATTTTTGTGAGAATATTCATGAAAAATTCTACATTGTTTCCATGAGCATGAACACAAGTGTTCAAGGTCGACCCTCACTTCCGCAATGCATCACCTTTCAATCGCTCCTCTTTTGTGAAAAGTTTTAAGTTCCCCTCTATATTTTTTTGTTTTTAAACTTTATAAAAGCACTCAACAGAAATAAATGACTCTCTAAAACTTCCGGGTTGTCTCCCTGGTAGCACTTTCTTTAAAGCCATTAAGCTAGGCATATAGTGCTCAAGTAATGGATCCACTCGGATCCCAAGGTATATCAAAGCCAATTTGAATTAACAATGATGTGGCATTTAGTAGTGAGCACAAATCAACATATATCAATCAATGACGAAGTCTAACTTTCTTCCTATGCATCGTCATGTCATACAAGAACAATTCATGCACATCAAGTAAAGGCCAATACATAGCATAAGTAGTTTCTTGCAATTTTATCGTGTTGGAAACATAAAGAGGTGGAGATGTAGTTCCTCTCTCATAATAATTGCAAGTAGGAGAAGCAAGCACATGCATATTATATTCATCAAAATTATGACGTGCAATGGTAAAAGGCAACCCATCAATATAATCCTTAATAAGAGCAAACTTCTCCGATATAGTGTAGTTTGGAGAATTCAAAAAGATAATAGGACTATCATGTGTGGGCGCAATGACAACAATTTCATGTTTAACATAAGGAACAATAGCAAGTTCATCTCCAATAGCATAATTCATATTGGCATCTTGGCCACAATCATCAAGTTTATCAAAAAGGGATATTTCAAATGAATCAACCGGATCATAGCAATTATCATAGCATTCATCCTTCTGTAAGAACGAAGGGACGTTAAACAATGTATGAGTTGAAGAGTTACTCTCATTAGAAGGTGGACACGGGTGATCAATCCGCTCTTCCCCCTTTTGTTCTTCACTCTCCTCATCATCTTTTTCATCCAATGAGCTCACAGTTTCATCAATTCCTTCTTCCATAGACTCCTACAAAATATTAGTCTCTTATTGGACAGCGGAGACTTTCTCAATAAAAGCGTCAATATCAGAATTGTATTTATAGTTAGGTTGGTCGGATAGGTTGGGCATCCGTGACAGACAGGTTGGTCGGAAAAACAGCATTCGCCGACAGGCAGTCGATTGGGAAAGAGTATTGCCGACCGACCGCGTCTGTTGGGCAAAGTCCCGACGGGAAAGCCTTTTGCCGACCGACAGTCGGATGGCGATACAAGACATTGCCGACCAAACATCTCTTGGCACTACTATGAACCTTTCCCGACCAATTTTCCGTTGGTACTGTCCTAGATCTTTTCCCGACGACTGTTTGATGGTGCAATCTTTGCTGACTGATATTCTGCTGGCTCTGCTATGTATCTTTCCCGATGGACAATTGGATGGTGTTGTTTTTTACCAACCGACTCTCCGTTGGCTCTGGCATAAGCCTTTGCCGACCGATAATAGGACGTTATTTTATTTTCCCAGCCAATAGTTCGTCAGCGTTTAGTTTAACTAAGCAATAAATATGAACCCGTTATATATTTCTCAACTGCTTTATACAATATCAATCAAGTTGCATATCTCATCACATCACAATATCAATCAAGTTAACTAACTTGCATGTACTCACAAAAAAATGAATCATGACCAAAGAAGGATAAAACAGTAATTCATTCTCATAAGCCTTCCAACATTTATATGTTCCAGTCACCGAATCACTCGATAGGTTTACAAAATGATAGATGCATGTCCATCGATTCATTGTTTGCTCCATTACACAAAATACCCATATGACAAGACCCCGCCATATAGGTCCACAAAATGATCCTAAAAGACATTGTTTTTGCTCCATTACACAAGATGTCTAGCGAACACGAACTGCCATCTTCATGGTTCCTTCATGGTCACAAAGATCTAGGACAAAGGATACAAAGTCACCGGTGAATTCATGCATTCATAGAGACAATGGTGAAAATAATAATTGCATAAAGCATCAATGGCAGTGGGGTTTTAGTGTTATAAAAAACAGGGCAAGTCCTAAATAATGTGACAACATGTTTAATTAGAATTTGTATTGTGTTAGACATAATAGAGTATCAATGTCTGATGGCCATTGAATATATTTCATCAAGAAATATGAGAAATATGCATCATCTGGGTGCAGTTTAGCATACGACCAATTATTGGGAGCAACACATTCAGGTACAGACACACGATGGTCAGTTTTTCTAGAAAAAATCACCAATTTTCTTTCTTTCTTTTCTCTAGGCTGGAAAAGACTGCAGGCGCGTGACGATTATATTTAGAAAACCATCAAAGAATTGCATATGCACGTCAATGCCACAGATTATATTAAAGTAAGCCATTAATTTCAGAGAAGCATATGTACTGTACATACAAATCTTTATAGGTATAAGAGCCAGAACCTGTGAAACCATCAAGTTATGCATAAGAGAAATAAAGAAGATATAATCTAATATGTGGGCCTAGGAACAGGATTCAGAAAATAGCAAAAATATAAAAAAAATTGTATGACTACTTTATGGACATGAATCAGGATTCGGTATAAGGATACAATGTACTATATGGACATGAATCTAATTTATTGCTAGTGGCAGAACAAAAAAAATTGTATGACTACTTTAAGATCCAAAACTTGGATTGCACCTGACCATTATATTCAGAACAGTAGATGTACTTTAGTGCACAAATTAAATTAAATTTAGAAATTATTGTACACTTGTACATCTCCTACAAGTTTATGTGTTGCTGTCTATAGGACCTTGAGAAGAGGTGTCTAGAGGGGGGGTGATTAGACACTAAGTACCAAAGTTGCAGTTTTTAACCCTTTTTAAGTTTAAGTGGAGTTTAGGCACAAGTTTAACATTGACAACACATAGCAAGCAAGCATGCAAAGAGTATATGAGCAGCGGAAAATAAAGCATGCAACTTGTAAGAATATAAAGGGAAGGGTTTTGGAGGATTCAAACGCAATTGGAGACACGGATGTTTTTGGCGTGGTTCCGATAGGTGGTGCTACCGTACATCCACGTTGATGGAGACTTCAACCCATGAAGGGTAACAGTTGCGCGAGTCCACGAAGGGCTCCACCCAAGAAGGGTCCACGAAGAAGCAACCTTGTCTATCCCACCATGGCCGTCGCCCATGAAGGACTTGCCTCACTAGCGGTAGATCTTCACGAAGTAGGTGATCTACTTGCCCTTACAAACTCCTTGGTTCAACTCCACAATCTTTGTCGGAGGCTCCCAAGTGACACCTAGCCAATCTAGGAGACACCACTCTCCAAGAAGTAACAAATGGTGCGTTGATGATGAACTCCTTGCTCTTGTGCTTCAAATGATAGTCTCCCCAACACTCAACTCTCTCTCATAGGATTTAGATCTGGTGGAAAGAAGATTTGAGTGGAAAGCAACTTGGGGAAGGCTAGAGATCAATATTCATACGGTAGGAATGGAATATCTTGGCCTCAACACATGAGTAGGTAGTTCTCTCTCAGAAATAGGATGCTGGAAGTGTAGGCTTGTTCTGATGGCTCTCTCCACGAATGAAGAGGAGGTGGAGGGGTATATATAGCCTCCACACAAAATCTAACCGTTACACACAATTTACCAAACTCGGTGGGACCGATTCAACAGACTCGGTCAGACCGATTTAGTAAACCTAGTGACCGTTAGGATTTTCGATGGGACCGAAATGCAACTCGGTAGGACCGATTCGGTTAGGGTTAGGGAATAACGTAATCTCGGTGAGACCGATTACATATACTCGGTGGGACCGATTTTGGTAATTAGCTAACCAGATAGTTGGTCAGGCAAACTCGGTGGGACCGATTACTCAAACTCGGTGGGACCGATTTTGGTAATAAGTTAACCAGAGAGTTTGCATTGTAATCTTGGTAGTACCGATTACACAAACTCGGTGAGACCAATTTTGGTAATGGACATACACAGAGAGATTACAATCCCATCTCGGTGAGACCGAGATCCCTATCGGTAAGACCGATTTGCCTAGGGTTTGTGGCAGTGGCTAAGACATCCAAACTCGATGGCGTCGGATAGAAGGAATCGGTATGGCCGATTTTGGCTTTGGGTTTAGGTCATTTGTGGATGTGAGAGAGTAGCTGAGGGTTTTGGAGCATATCACTAAGCGCATGAAGCAAGAGGCTCATTAAGCAACACCTCATCCCTCCTTGATAGTATTGGCTTTTCCTATAGACTCAATGTGATCTTGGATCACTAAAATGTAAGGTGAAGAGTCTTGAGCTTGAAGCTTGAGCCAATCCTTTGTCCTTAGCATCTTGAAGGAGTTCCCACAACCTTTAGTCCATGCCACTCCACTATTGAACTTGTCTGAAAAAATACTAGATAAAAGTGTTAGTCCAACAAGAGATATGTTGACATTAATTAGCA
Organism: Triticum aestivum; assembly: GCF_018294505.1. NCBI lineage: Eukaryota > Viridiplantae > Streptophyta > Magnoliopsida > Poales > Poaceae > Triticum > Triticum aestivum. The sequence goes on along the minus strand of NC_057798.1, from coordinate 644,226,031 downwards.
AAACCTCCTAGGGAGCACTTGTGCTTTCAATCTCCCCCTTTTTGGTAATTGATGGCAACATACATCAAAGCTTTAGATAAGGATATGAAGAATAGCAAGTAAAGCTTTGGAAAGACATGTAACAAGCATAGGCTCCCCCTACATGTATGCAATCATGTGAATATGAAATATAGAAGCATGTGAGAGCATAACCATGATAGAGCAGGCAATGGGTTACATGTATCTTGGCCATATGCATCAGAGCAAAAAAAATATTAAAGGAAATACCTTCATGCCCATGAGTCCTTGCAAACAGTATGTACATCAGCAAGAATTCCTCATACACATGATTGTGATGCATATACTTACGTTGTAGTCTTGAGTAGGCTTAGGATGGAATGAACCTATGTAAACAAAGTTAGATAACATAGATACATCTACTAACCAGAGCAAATAGAAGAAACCACAGGAATACCAAGACTGGGATGACATGTAGAGAGTGAGTACTAAGTACCACATTGGATTAGACATGTCCCCAAGAGTAAAGATATGCTATGAATTTAAATGATTTCTATCCCTTGGATGTCTTGCTCCCCCTGAATTTAACATGGGATACTGGGAGAAGATAGGGAACAGAAAATCAGAGCTGAAAGATATAAATGAACAGAGCTAATGCAAACTAATGCAAGTAAGCACATATGAACATGTCTTTCCCCTCAAGAAGACATGTGGCATCTCTCCTCTTGAACACCAAGCATCTGGGATCCTTGAGAAATACTTTGTACTAGTATTCTCTCCCCCTGGAGATCTCTCTCTCTCTCCCTGAAGGATCTCTCTCCCCCTGAGAAGGTGATACTCTCTCTAAAATGATAAGCTTTGATGTGATCTCTCTCTCCCTCTTTGACATTAATTTCAAAGAGGGGCTTGATAAAGATGTGATCTCTCTCTCTCCCTCTGGAATTTGTCGTGAATGGGTTTGATCCTTGAGTCACAACATAAAGCACTTGATAAAAATGTGATGCTTGTTAGAGGACAAGATTCATTGAGTGGAGCTGGATTAGAAGAATCACAGAATAAGTGGCAAACTGTTTTTCCTGTGGTGAAATCGGTGGCACCGAGTTGTATGCTTCGGTTGTACCGAAAGAATTCGGTTGGGCCGAAAATAACAAATCGGTGTAATCGAGTTCATCGCAAAGAAAACACTTGTCACCTCAGCTCACTAGACTAGTAGGATCTCACAAAGATTTGCAAGGAATTAACTAAAAGATATGCAATGAATTGGATGCATAAAATGCAGAGCAAACAGAAAAGAAAGAAATCTAGATGAAGTTTTTTTTGAAAGGGGAAACAAATCTGCATGAGACAAATGCAAAAACACAGAGGCGAACACAAGGGAACTTCATCTAGAGATGGTCGGTGAGGGAGTCCTGGATTAGGGGGTGTACGGATGGCCGGACTATGACCTTTGGCCGGACTCTCGGACTATGAATATACAAGATTGAAGACTCCGTCCCGTGTTCAGATAGGACTTTCCTTGGCGTGGAAGGCAATCTTGGCGATACGATATGAAGATCTCCTCCCATTGTAACCGACTCTGTGTAACCCTAGCCCTCTCCGGTGTCTATATAAACCAGAGAGTTTTAGTCCGTAGGACGAACAACAATCATACCATAGGCTAGCTTCTAGGGTTTAGCCTCTCTGATCTCGTGGTAGATCAACTCTTGTACTATCCATATCATCAATATTAATCAAGCAGGAGTAGCGTTTTACCTCCATCGAGAGGGCCCGAACCTGGGTAAAAACATCGTGTCCCTTGTCTCCTGTTACCATCCACCTAGACGCACAGTTCGAGACCCCCTACCCGAGATCCGCCGGTTTTGACACCGACATTGGTGCTTTCATTGAGAGTTCCTCTGTTCGTCACCCTTACGCCCGATGGCTTCTTCGATCATCAACCACGACACGGCCCAGGGTGAGACTTTTCTCCCAGACAGATCTTCGTATTCGGCGGCTTCGCACTGCGGGCCAATTCGCTTGGCCATCTGGAGCAGATCGAAAGCTACGCCCCTGGCCATCAAGTCAGGTTTGGAAGCCTAAACTACATGACCGACATCCGCGGGGACTTGATCTTCAACGGATTCGAGCCACAGCCGAGCATGCCGCACTGTCACGATGGGCATGATCTAGCTCTGCCGTCGGACAGCGCCCCGAGCGCCGCTCAGGTGCCCGCTCCGACCATTAGCTCGGAGCCGACTACGCCAGTCGGGGACGGTCGGCTGGACGCCGCCCCAGGAGCCGCAATCTCTACGGCGTTAGAGCCGAATACCAGCCTAGTCCTTTGCAAGGCCCGTGACTCCAAGGTGCCGGACTCCGTTCCGGACTCCGAATCTTCCGCACCCCTTCCGATCGAACCAGATTGGGCTCCGATCATGGAGTTCACTGCCGCAGACGTCTTTCAGCACTCGCCCTTTGGCGATATCCTGAATTCACTAAAGTCTCTCTCTTTGTCAGGAGAGCCCTGGCCGGACTATGGTCAGCATGATTGGTATGCGGACGATGAAGAAATTCGAAACCCACCCACCACCCACTTTGTAGCCACTGTCGATGATCTAACCGACATGCTCGACTTCGACTCCAAAGACATTGACGGTATGGACGCCGATGAAGGAGACGACCAAGAACCAACGCCTATAGAGCACCGGACAATCACCTCATCACACGATCTATACATGGTGGACACACCTAAAATAAGCAATGATGAGGATCAAAAGGGCGCAACCAGGGATCGTTCCCTCAAAAAACAATCAAAGCGGCGGCATAATCGCTGCGCCAAGCCCCACCTCGACAGAGACCCAGCCATAGAGCAGGGCAAATCAACGGAAGACGAACATGCCATCGAGCAACCGTCCAAACAGGGCGGACAAACCAAACAATTCGTCCCCGGGAAAGATAATAGTCCGGACGACCTCACGCCGGACAAGTTCATGGAACACCAGAACCTCCACCAAAGGCTCGTTGCCACTGCACGTAGCCTGAAAAAGCAGAAGCGAAAGCTCAAAACAGCGGAAGATGCACTCAGAATCAGATGGGGCAAAGTACTCAATACCGCACACAAGTACGGCAACAATCATCACACAAAGAGCTATCCGAAGCGGAAATTACTACCGGAATTTGACGAAGAGGCCTTAGAGCCCCCACAGTCAAAAAACAAGGAAGCCACTAGGTCGGATAGACAACCTTACAATCGATCTCAAGCGACAAAGGGCGCCGCACTCAATACGGCACGCGATCCGCCCAAAGACTCGCATCAAACAACTGGTCCAACCAGATCCATCTATGGGCCAAGAAAGCAAGATCCATTGAGCAATGCAACGCAAAAAATATCTGAACATCGCGTCACACCTACATATAGGGGCGCCGCACATCCCCTATGTTTTACCGATGAGGTACTGGATCATGAATTTCCAGCGGGATTCAAGCCCGTAAACATAGAAGCATATGACAGAACAATAGACCCTGGAGTCTGGATCGAGGATTATATCCTCCACATACACATGGCCAGAGGAGATGACCTTCACGCCATAAAATACTTACCCCTTAAGCTCAAAGGGCCAGCCCGGCATTGGCTTAAAAGCCTTCCCGAAAACACCATGGGAAGTTGGGAAGCGCTCGAGGATGCTTTCCGGGCAAATTTTCAAGGGACCTATGTCCGACCTCCGGATGCAGATGATCTGAGTCATATAACTCAGCAGCCCGGAGAGTCAGCCCGGAAACTCTGGAACAGATTTCTTACTAAAAAGAATCAGATAGTCGACTGTCTGGACGCCGAGGCCCTAGCAGCTTTCAAACATAGCGTCTGAGATGAATGGCTCGCCAGACACCTCGGCCAAGAAAAGCCAAGAACAATGGCCGCATTAACAAGCCTCATGACCCGCTTTTGCGCAGGAGAAGATAGCTAGTTGGCAAGAAGCAGCACCAGTGACCCAAGTACATCCAAACTCAGAGATGGAAACGGGAAACCGCGCCATAACAAAGAACAGCGCCGGATCAAGGATAACAGCCCGATGAGCACGGCAGTCAACGCCGGATTCAAAAGCTCTCGGCAAAGTCAGAAAAAGCCGCCCCCCAAAGATGACAGGGACGAGCTATCTAACCTCAACAAAATCTTGGACAAAATATGTCAAATCCACAGTACTCCCAGGAGACCTGCAAACCACACCCACAGAGATTGTTGGGTCTTCAAGCAGTCCGGCAAACTCAACGCCGAACACAAGGGGCTTGACACACCAATCAAGGATGACGACGCACCCCACCAGCAGAACACCGGAGAACAAAAGAAGTTCCTACAAGAAGTCAAAACAGTAAATTCACTTCAGGCGACAAAAGGGAAAACAGAATGGCGCCTACGAAGATACGCGCCATATGGCCTGCCCCAGAGGAGCACCGCCACTGGTTGTTACAACCAATCACCTTCGATCATCAGGATTACTCCAGAGGTATCCGGAACGCAGACTGGACTACCTTGGTCTTGGATCCGATTATTGACGGACTCCAATTTACACAAGTCCTAATGGACGGCGGCAGTGACCTAAACCTGTTATATCAGGACACAATCCGCAAACTGGGGGTAAACCCAGCAATAATTCTCCATGGCAACACTTCCTTTCAAGGAGTCACACCGGGCCCAAGTACCCAGAGTATGGGTTCCCTTTCGTTAGAAGTCATGCTCGGCTCACCCGACAACTTCCGAAGCGAAAAGCTAACCTTCCACATCGCCCCATTCATAAGTCACTATCAAGCGCTACTGGGACGTGAAGCTTTCGCCCGCTTTAACGCAATACCGCATTATGCATCCCTTACACTCAAAATGCCCGGTCCACGAGGCATCATCTCATTAAAGGGAAATATCAATTGATCCCTGAAGTACGGATAATGGTGCGGCCGCCTTGAGAGCCGCACACTAATCCAGCTTTACTACCCCGGACACGGCTCGACGAGTCCATACAAAGGCTTAATAGCCGCATAACCCTGTACAAGGGGCTCCGCGTGTTTACACTAGGAGACAATACGGCTCAATTTTACTCTTGTCTCTGTATTATATTTTGTTTATTTTAAATTTCTCGCACGATTATTTTTTACTAAGTTCCTCTCTTTCACAGACAAACACCATGCTACGCCCGTCCAGGATACGGCACAACGGAGACACAGGCGCAGACGTGCAGTAGGGACCCGTTTTAAGGATTCTTTTCAGATTAAGACCCTGCGTAAACCTTTTTTACTGTCTCTTGTTGATAACATCCCCCGGTTTTCACTATAACCGAGGAGGAGGCTGGCGTCTTGGCATGTGGCCACGCCAGAATTTTGTGCGTTCCTGGGCACCAGGGGCTTCTTACCAAGGGCTTTTGTTCGGCCCATTTTCATAAAGACCGAATACCTTAGGTTGTGTTCGGCGTCGCGAGTTTGGCCTTCTATGCATCAGCTCCGAATCATGTGTTTGGTCAAATGTTGGGTTTTCCCGGCTCCTGTGTTTTGCTGCCTTACGTTCCGCTCTATCGGGTAAGGCGGCACCAGGAGAACTACTGCGATTGTGCCCCGGTTCGGCCAGGCGAGCACCTCAGTAGAGAAAGCCGAAAACTAACTGTCATGATATAACGAGAGACTGGTTAACCACTCGATGACTCTCGGAATCTTTAGGATTCCTCCGCATTAACAAAGGGCCGCTTCCCGGTCAGGCACACATGCGCCCCGAATTCGGGCGAGCGCGGTGCCCCTAGGGGCTATTAAGTAGCCACACTGTCAAACTCCTATGGCTAAGTGAAAGTGATAAAGCATTATAGTCCGGTTGCCTAGTTCGCTGCGCTATCACCTCCTTTATAGGACCAAGACGTTGGATTAAGTGTGAAAAGGCACCTTTTGGCAAACACCCCCGCATTATATGCGTGGGGACTGAAGCCAACGACTGCCATCTTTTAGGTTATATACACATATACATTAACGGCCGCACAGGAGGCATTATAATCCTTGCAAGCACAAGTATAAAATGCTTTTATATCAAAATATTCGTTTTACAATAGCACATGCTATTCGAACACAACATCCTTCGAGCACTGCGCCTCTATTAAACGAGCGCCCTGAAGAAATTCCTCAAAGTAGTGCTTGGCAGGCACTCGGCTTTCGTCCGAATCTCGGGATGCAACAACACTGGCCTTCATATCCGCCCAGTATGTTTTGACACGGGCAAGAGCCATCTGTGCACCCTCTATGCACGCCAACCTCTTCATTGCATCAACATGCGGCACCGAACCAAGGAACTGCTGCACCAAGCTAAAATAACTCTTCGGCTCTGGCTCTTCCGGCCACAGACGACTCACAACATACCTCATGGCGAGTCCAGATAACCTGTTCAGCTCCGCCCAGGCGGCCAAGCGGTCGGATACCGAAAGTGGGCATTCTGGATTGTGGAACTGCGACCAAAAAAGTTCTTCCAGTTCATGGTCACCTTGACCCCGGAAGTGTTCGGTCGCGTCTGCCGCACTCGCTGCCAAATCTAGATAAGTGTTTTCCGCACTCCACTGCTGGTCTAACGGAGCATACTTAGGATCCCCGGACTTCATCCGCAGCATATAGGGCTTTCCAGCCGTGATATCTCCAGCCTGACGAAGCTCCTCCTTCATAGCTCTCATTGTAGAGCGAGTGTCCTTGGCCTCGGCAGTGATCTTCTCAAGGTCCTTCTGCGCCCTATCTTCTTATTCAAGAAATTTACAGCGGTCGGCAGCATCCTTCAATTTTACAGCCATCTCGGCTATTACTTTCTTGCTCTGGCAGTGAGCAATCCATTTGGCTTCTAGCTCTTCAGCCGCCTTAACGGCAGCTGCATCACTTTTCCTTGCTTGCTCCTTGGCTCGGGCAAGTTCCGCCCGAAGGTTCTCCACGGCAGCAACACCATCTACATTAAGCACATATCTTATAAGGCACGAGCATCGAACCCCCCTTATCAGATGTCTGTGGAGCATACCTTGTGCCTCGTATAGCCATTTATTTATATGCGCGATGTCGGCATCCGCCATGTCAAGTTGCCGCTTTAGCTCGGCAGATTCATCAGTCCGGCTAGCCACCGAACGCCTCGCCACCTTCATAAAAAGGTGACATATTACACCTGGGGTTATGATCCTCTGTGCACCGTTACTTTTGATGACACACAGAGTCTCAGGGGCTACCATTTATACAGGGCGCATTTTATATATGCGGCTCTACCAAAAGGTACACCTTTTCACGTACCTCAAAGCCTGTCAGTAAACTCCTGGCGGCCTCGTACAATCCGCTTTCCGTGGATGAAATCCTTCCTATCACCGTGTTCATCAACATACAGTGTTCTTCTGAGATGGACGCTCGCCCGAGCAGATCCCTCAGCCCCTCCGACCGCGCACCAGAGGGTGCCGGACTAGCCGGACGACCTTTTTCAGGGTCCGGAGTGGGAAAAACCCTATGGGACGACACCTCGGGGTCGCCTGCCTCGTAAGACGGTGCAGCTAGGGGAGGCGTTTCGCTCTCCATCATCCCCGGACAAAGATCCCCTGAAGACGAGCTCTGCTGAGAAGGGTTGAGATCCGAACTGCAAGGTAATATTTCGGTTATCTTCCTCAGAAATAAAACAGGTATGTCACTCATTTTGTAACCCCTCTCTTTACTTATGGCTCGGAGGAGAGCTGATCCCCTTGAGGGCGTAATGCAGCCGGGGCATTCTCCGGCACCGGATCCTCCGGTGAAGATTTCTTCCCCCGTTTCGAGGCCATCTCCTCCGGGGCTTCAGAGGTAATCCTTTTCTTTCCTAAGTTGGGGGAATTCTCAATTCCTCCCTTCCTGGTAGCCTCCTTCGTGGAGGCGGTAGCTCCTTGGTTCCCCTCTTCGCCTTGTGCCGAAAGCATAATCTCCAGCATCCTGGTTAACACGAGATCCGGCACGGTCTCGGGCAGGGGGATGGACACCTGATAAGCTTTGCCTTCGCTATCCTCTCCTGTTCAAAGGATAGCTCTGTTAAAGGGCAATGTTATGATGAAAATACGAATGGCGTGTCCAAATACGGGGCTACTTACTTGAGCATCCAGGCGATTGCAGCTCAGACCTGCGTCCTCGGACAAGTCCGCACACCTTGCTTGTGATCCGAAGAACAATTTGTACATCTCCACGGGCGTCGCACCCATAAAATGTTGGAGGACTCGCGGTCCCTCCAGATTAAATTCTCACAGGCGGAGAGGGCGACGTTTGCAGGGCAGCATGCGGCGAATCAGCATAACTTGCGCCACTACGGTCAAGTTAATATCTCTTTCTAGGAGATCTCGAATGCGGTCCTGCAGTAGGGGCACGTCTTTGGACGACCCCCAGATAAGCCCTTCATTGACCTATGACGCTCGTCGTGGTGGGGGACCCGAGCGAAAAACAGGTGGCGCCACCCATTTGGTACCCCTGGGTGCTGTGATGTAAAACCAGTCCCGTTGCCATAAGCCGAACTCCTCTTGGAAAGAGCCCTCGGGCCATGGAGCGTCGACCATCTTGCTTATGATAGCTCCTCCGCACTCAGCATGCTGCCCCTCGATCATCTTCGGTTCCACCTTGAAGGTTCTAAGCCACAATCTGAAGTGAGGGGTAATATGGAGGAAGGCCTCACACACGACAATGAATGATGAGATTTGGAGGATGGACTCCGGAGCTAAGTCGTGGAATTCCAGCCCGTAATAAAACAGTAGCCCCCTCACAAAGGGATCAATCGGGAAGCCTAGCCCCCGAAGGAAGTGAGATGTGAACACCACGCTCTCACCGGGCTGGGGAGTGGGAATGGCCTGCCCTTGAGCAGGCAGCCTATGCGAGATTTCGCCGGTTAGATACCTGGCATCTCTCAGCTTTCGCATGTCTTCTTCCGTAACCAAGGAAGGCATCCACCGGCCTTGAAGGTCAGAGTCGGACATCGTCGAAGGTCCGAAGCGCCTAAAACTAGAGCTTTGGGTGTTGGAACTCGAGGCGAGGGGCGGATTCGACTGGATTGAAAAGAAAGGAGTCGAGCCTTGGTCTCTCTATAAAGGAGTTGAATACCAAGAGCCCTCCCAGTAACCGTTTGGGACTCGCTTTCAATTAGGGAGTCATACCAAAAGGCACGGTTGGGTTACCCACGCCCGTATTGATGAGAATCCCGGAATAAGGGGACACGATCTCTGCTTTGACAAGACGTGCCAAGGAAACCGCCTCGCTAAATGCGCTGAGGTGGAACAGTAAAACGATTCGAATAAAGGCCTGGCTGGGGCGTGATGTCACGCTGCGGGATACATCAGCAGATTAGATTGGTGCAGATATTATTCTCTCTACGGTGGTATGTGGAACTTATTTTGGAGAGCCGGACACTATCCTTGTGTTCAACATCTTCTATGAAGTATTCGGAGGAGGAACCCGCCTTGCAATGCCGAAGACAATTTGCACGCCGAACTCGTCGTCATTGAAGCCTAGTTCAGGGGCTACTGAGGGAGTCCTGGATTAGGGGGTGTCCAGATGGCCGGACTATGACGTTTGGCCGGACTCCCGGACTATGAAGATACAAGATTGAAGACTCCGTCCTGTGTCCGGATAGGACTTTCCTTGGCATGGAAGGCAAGCTTGGCGATATGATATGAAGACCTCCTCCCATTGTAACTGACTCTGTGTAACCCTAGCCCTCTCCGGTGTCTATATAAACCGGAGAGTTTTAGTCCGTAGGACGAACAACAATCATACCATAGGCTAGCTTATAGGGTTTAGCCTCTCTGATCTCGTGGTAGATCAACTCTTGTACTACCCATATCATCAATATTAATCAAGCAGGAGTAGGCTTTTACCTTCATCGAGAGGGCCCGAACCTGGGTAAAAACATCGTGTCCCTTGTCTCCTGTTACCATCCGCCTAGACGCACAGTTCGGGACCCCCTACCCGAGATCCGCCGGTTTTGACACCGACAGTTGGCGACAAAGTCACCTATGTTAGAGTATATTGACTTAGGAGTCAAGTGTGATCACTTGATCATAGGTCATACTCATCGTTTAAGCTCAAAATGGGGTTACCATTGTTCGTTTAAGTATCTTGATGTATTCACATCTTGTCGAGTTGCTTTAGCTCATGTCTCGGAGTAAAGCTTCTCTAAGATGGAATAACATACCTTGGTTGGTGGTGTTGATCATGTAGTTGAACTTGTGTGGGTTGCTCAAGGTTGATGTAGCTCATCAAGAGTTGGGAGCACCACTTGGAATTTGAGTCCATCTACCTACATGGGTTAGTTCTTGCAAGGAAGAGCACTTGTGTATCCAAAAATGACAATCATGAAGCTTAACATAGAATTTGTCAAAGGATATGTTTGAATGGTTTCATGCTTCCTTGTCTTCAACCACCTTTGTATAGAGACTTGGTGATGTAGAGATTGCTCAAGATGTGAGTAGATTACAATCTCATGGAATTTGATTCAACCAAGTACCTACATGGGTTAGATAACATGCAAGATGCAAATATATCCAAGACATAAGATTTTCATCATAACAGAAATATCAAGGATTAGTCATAAGCTCATGTCTTCATGTATCCAATGGAGTTTCTACTCCAAGTTTGAAGCATCTATGATGTTCAATTCTCCTCTCAACCTGCAAAACACTTTCTCATCAAGAGGTTTAGTGAATATATCCGCTAATTGCTTTTCGATGCGAACATGCTTAAGATCAATGTCTCCCTTAGCAACATGATATCGAATGAAATGATGATGAACTTCAATATGCTTAGTTCGAGAATGTTGCACAGGATTATGTCCAATTTTGATAGCACTTTCATTGTCACAAAGCAATGGAACATGTCTCACATATATCCCATAATCTTTAAGAGTTTGGGTCATCCAAAGTAATTGAGCACAACATGAACTAGCGGCAATGTATTCTGCTTCGGCGGTAGATAAGGATACCGAGTTTTGTTTCTTGGAGGACCAAGACACAATAGATCTACCAAGAAATTGATAAGTACCCGAAGTGGACTTTCTATCAACCTTGTCTCCGGCATAGTCTGAGTCAGAGTAGCCAACAAGATCGAAAGAGGCCCTCTTAGGATACCAAATGCCAAAATTTGGTGTATGTATTAAGCATCTTACTATCCTTTTCACAGCCTTAAGATGACATTCTTTAGGAGCAGCTTGATATCTTGCACACATGCACACACTTAGCATAATATCAGGACGTGAAGCACATAGGTATAACAATGAACCAATCATAGAGCGATAAACCTTTTGATCAACTGGTTCACCATCTTTGGTCAAATCAAGATGTCCACTAGTAGGCATGGGTGTAGACATACCTTTGCATTCTTGCATATTGAACTTCTTGAATAAGTCCTTAGCGTACTTCGTTTGAGAGACGAAAGTACCTTCCTTAGTTTGCTTAATTTGCAACCCAAGAAAGAATTTGAGTTCACTCATCATTGACATCTCAAACTTCTCCGATATTAGCTTTCCAAACTTCTCACTAAAATGAGGGTTAGTTGATCCAAATATGATATCATCAACATAAATTTGGCATACAAATAATTCTCCATTAACCCTTTTAGTTAAAAGAGTAGAATCAATTTTCCCAATTTCAAATCCCTTTCCAAGAAGAAAATTAGTTAAGCATTTGTACCAAGCTCTAGGAGATTGTTTAAGACCATAAAGAGCTTTGTGAAGTTTGTAAACATGATTTGGTTTCTTAGGATTGACAAAGCCGGGAGGTTGTTTAACATAAATTTCCTCCTCTATTTCACCATTTAGAAAATCACTTTTAATGTCCATTTGGTACAATGTGATATCCTGGTGATTAGCATAGGCAAGTAGGATGCGCATAGACTCAAGTCTAGCAACGGGAGCATAAGTCTCACCATAGTCCATACCTTTGACTCGTGTGTAGCCTTGGGCGACGAGACGTGCTTTGTTGCGAACAACTTGTCCATCTTCATCTTGTTTGTTGTGAAACACCCATTTGGTACCGATGATGTTGTGGTTGTTGTCGGGCTTCTCAACCAATGTCCAAACTTGGTTTCTCTCAAAGTTGTGTAGCTCTTCATGCATAGCATTTATCCAATCCGGATCTTCCAATGCTTCTTCGACCTTCATAGGTTCAATGCTAGAGATGAAAGAATAGTTTTCACAAAAGTTAGCTAAACGAGTTTTAGAGCGAGTGATTCTCCCGGTTTGAATATCATTGTAGATTTGCTCGACGGGATGGTCTTTAGCAATTATTGCTCGAACTCGTGAAAGCTTTTGCTTGGATCTTGGTTGAACTTCTTCTTAATCTTCTTCTTCTTCTTGATCTTCTTCATTGTTGGCGTTGTCATTCTCTTGTCATGGTGGAGAAGGAGGTTGTTGACGTACTTGATGCACTTCCTCATTTTCTTCATCTTGGTGTGTCCCACTTGTGGATGCTTCCGTATCGACTCTTGGTTCACCTTGTCATGAAGTAGAAGCTTCCACTTGGACGGACGAGGTACTCTCCTTCACCTCCGTTGGACGAACCTTGCCAATAGACAAGGCTTGGATTGCTTCCGAAGGATCTTTGTCTCCTACATCAATTGGCAATTGCTCTACTTGCGAGCCGTTAGATTCATCAAACTTCACATCTACCGTCTCTTCAACCTTTCGGGTGAAATTGTTGTAGACACGGTATGTGTGAGAGTTTGAGCCATAACCTAGTAGGAAACCTTCATGAGACTTAGGAGCAAATTTAGAACGACGATGCTTATCAAGAATGTAGCACTTTGAGCTGAATACTCGAAAGTATCCAACTTGGGGTTTGTTACCGGGGAGGAGCTCGTATGCCGTCTTGCCGAGTAGCTTGTGAAGATACAAGCGATTTGTTGCATGACAAGCTGTCTCAACCGCTTCTGCCCAAAAGTGCTTCGACGTCTTGTACTCATCAAGCATAGTTCTCGCCATTTCGATGAGCGTCCGGTTCTTCCTCTCAACAACTCCATTTTGTTGAGGTGTGTACATAGCCGAGAACTTGGGTGAAATCCCTTCTTCGTCAAGAAAGGTGTCCACATTTGCGTTCTTGAACTCGGTTCCGTTGTCGCTGCGAACCTTCTTGATCTTCACTTCAAATTGATTTTGGGCCTTCCTAGCGAAGTTTTTGAAGATCTTTTGGACCTGTGATTTATCATCGAGAAAGAACACCCACGTAAATCTTGAAAAATCATCAACTATAACTATACCAAAAGAATTTCCACCGAGACTCTTGTAAGTGTTGGGACCAAAGAGATCCATGTGAAGTAGCTCAAGTGGCCTCCTTGTGGCATGATGTTCTTCACGAGATGCCTTCCTCCAACCTGTTTACCTGCTTGACAAGCACTGCAAAGTCTATCCTTATCAAAAATGACATCATTAACTCCAAGGATATGATTTCCTTTAATATCAACAATGTAAATATCACCTCTACGTATACCGGTAAAGACCATTTTATGATTGTCTCGACGAAACACTTGGCAATCAATTTCAGTAAATAAGACATTGAAACCAAAGTCAGCAAGTCTAGATACTGAAAGTAAGTTGTATCCAAGAGATTCAACGAGCATAACATTTTGTATGGAGCTATCATGTGAGATGGCCACCTTACCGAGGCCAACCACCTTACCCTTTGAGTTGTCATCGAAAGTGACATACTTTCGAGGACTATCATTATCAGCAAGCTCACGAAACATGTCTTTATCTCCGGTCATGTGATCGGTACCTCCACTCTCAAGGACCCATTCCTTTCCTCCTGACACATACCCCCGAAGATGTTCCATAAGACCAAAGTGTCTCATTGCATCATCAAGATCGAAGTCACTTTCATCATCCTCGTCATAGTATCCATGTTCAACATCGTCATGTGGTGGATCAAATCCTAGAGAGGGTGATTCATTAGATAGAGTTTGACAATGATCTTGTCTATGAATTTTTATAGCTTCGGAAATAATATCACTAATAATACCAACATTTCCTTTGGCACGCATGAGGCTCGTAAGCTCAAATAGACGATCACTGGTATTCATCTTACTCAAGGCAATAGATTTATGAAGAATTTCATCAAGATTTTTCAAAGAATAATCAGGAAATCGTTCCTCAAGAAATTTCCATATAGTGTAGGCACACTCAAGAGTAGGAAGTTTTATAATCAAGTTTCTAGGCAAGCCTCTAGTGATAAGATTAACAGTTCTAACATTCCTAATCATGTCAATAGACTCATCAAGGGTAGGATGCATAGGATCAACACAAGGTGCACAAGGACTAGCAATGTAATTGTTCAAATGATATTGATTGAAAATTACAAGCATCTCATTTTCCACTCATGAAAATACTCTCCATCAAGAATAGGCACTCTATGTCTAAGACTCCCCAAAGTAGACTCATCCATTTTCCTCCAATGGTGATTAAACCAAGGCAATGGAGACCAATGCTCTGATACCACTTGTAGGACCTTGAGAAGAGGTGTCTAGAGGGGGGTGATTAGACACTAAGTACCAAAGTTGCAATTTTTAACCCTTTTTAAGTTTAAGTGGAGTTTAGGCACAAGTTTAACATTCACAACACATAGCAAGCAAGCATGCAAAGAGTATATGAGCAGCGGAAAATAAAGCATGGAACTTGCAAGAATGTAAAGGGAAGGGTTTTGGAGGATTCAAACGCAATTGGAGACACGGATGTTTTTGGCGTGGTTCCGATAGGTGGTGCTATCGTACATCCACGTTGATGGAGACTTCAACCAACGAAGGGTAACGGTTGCGCGAGTCCACGGAGGGCTCCACCCAAGAAGGTCCACGAAGAAGCAACCTTGTCTATCCCACCATGGCCGTCGCCCACGAAGGACTTGCCTCACTAGCGGTAGATCTTCACGAAGTAGGCGATCTCCTTGCCCTTACAAACTCCTTGGTTCAACTCCACAATCTTTGTCGGAGGCTCCCAAGTGACACCTAGCCAATCTAGGAGACACCACTCTCCAAGAAGTAACAAATGGTGCATTGATGATGAACTCCTTGCTCTTGTGCTTCAAATGATAGTCTCCCCAACACTCAACTCTCTCTCATAGGATTTGGATCTAGTGGAAAGAAGATTTGAGTGGAAAACAACTTGGGGAAGGCTAGAGATCAAGATTCATATGGTAGGAATGGAATATCTTGGCCTCAACACATGAGTAGGTAGTTCTCTCTCAGAAATAGGATGCTGGAAGTGTAGGCTTGTTCTGATGGCTCTCTCCACGAATGAAGAGGAGGTGGAGGGGTATATATAGCCTCCACACAAAATCTAACCGTTACACACAATTTACCAAACTCGGTGGGACCGAATCAACAGAGTCGGTCATACCGATTTAGTAAACCTAGTGACCGTTAGGATTTTCGGTGGGACCGAAATGCAACTCGGTAGGACCGATTCGGTTAGGGTTAGGGCATAACGTAATCTCGGTGAGACCGATTACACAAACTCCATGGGACCGATTTTGGTAATTAGCTAACCAGAGAGTTGGTCAGGCAAACTCGGTGGGACCAATTACTCAAACTCGGTGGGACCAATTTTGGTAATAAGTTAACCAGAGAGTTTGCATTGTAATCTCGGTAGTACCGATTACACAAACTCGGTGAGACCGATTTTGGTAATGGACATACATAGAGAGATTACAATCCCATCTCGGTGAGACCGAGATCCCTATCGGTAAGACCGATTTGCCTAGGGTTTGTGGCAGTGGCTAAGACATCCAAACTCGGTGGCGCCGGATAGAAGGAATCGGTATGGCCGATTTTGGCTTTGGATTTAGGTCATTTGTGGATGTGAGAGAGTACTGAGGGTTTTGGAGCATATCACTAAGCACATGAAGCAAGAGGCTCATTAAGCAACACCTCATCCCTCCTTGATAGTATTGGCTTTTCCTATAGACTCAATGTGATCTTGGATCACTAAAATGTAAGATGAAGAGTCTTGAGCTTGAAGCTTGAGCCAATCCTTTGTCCTTAGCATCTTGAAGGAGTTCCCACAACCTTTAGTCCATGCCACTCCACTGTTGAACTTGTCTAAAAAATACTAGATAAAAGTGTTAGTCCAACAAGAGATATGTTGACATTAATTACCAAAACCACCTAGGGAGCACTTGTGCTTTCACTGTCTAGTACATCGCTGGTGCTATTTGAGTATCTTGGTGGCTAATGTGTGGGGTCACAATGGTTGTGCTATAACTTTTTGGTGTGTGACAGTACCTTAGCAACTTGTGTACTTTGAGCAAAAGAAAGCACCAAGAAGCATCTATTTTGCAGTACCTTAGCGGCGGGATGAGGAAGTTGCCCCTGGTTTGTAGGGTTTCATCTAGCAAAGTGATCATGAGTCAGTATCACAAATCAAACAATTTGAGATAAGTGGGTAGAACACATATTGTATGTGATTACCTTGCTAGATGGCCACACAATGGTCCTTGTGACAGCATCGACGATAATTTGTAAACCATCATATTCATAAGGCACAGTGGCATCCCTCTTTATAGCAACATTGACAAGAACCTCATAAGTTGCTGGTCCAAGGAGCTCTCCACCCACAATAGTGTCTGGGTCAACTGAGATAATCGTTGCCTTGGCAACAGGAGTTTCAGGACCAGTCCATGCATATAGAAGCACATCCATACCAATCTGAATCAATGATTATTTTAGAAACATGAAAATGAAACAAAATTTAAACATATAGGTAAGGATGTGAAGATTACAAGGCTTTCATCTTCATGAGCTGATGAGCTTCTTGCCGGGGGCTTTGCAACAACTCTTCTTTGAACAAATGGCTCTTCATCATCCTGTTCAAGATCTTCTTCAGCATCGATATCTTCCTCAGCTTCAACTCCGGAGTTCTACCAGACAACAATATGGAAATAGAGTTAGTGCATGCAAGATGGATTAATGATGCAATGAAAAGAGATAAAAATAGTTCATTACTTGTCGAGAATTGGAACCGTTGTGCGAGCTAGGAGTTTCTAGATTATGCCTTCCTTCTGAAGCTAACATCAATTCCATTCAGTTCATTTGTTCCTCCATTTGTTGCACATGCCCCTGTAGCATGTTAAAGCGATTTTCAGCTTCTCACCGCCCTTCCATTGCAACTAGAACTCTTGTGCTCAGTTTACCCCATGTACCCGGTGTGCCCAAATCTTGAGGTGTTGGCCCTAGACCTAACACACGGACACGACCCCTGGGCTCCTTCAGTCCACATACACGTACAAACAAATCGCCTTCTTTAATGCTTTTATCCTTCCATTCAGGGTGCTTTTCAGCACTCTCTATGAGTTCTTTCTGCAAAATGATATTTACTTGCTCTATAAATTGTACTTGTACAATTTCTGAGTAATACTAAAAAACATGGCAAAAGAGACTTACAATTGTTGCTGCTGCCTGCGGCACATAACTCCCTTTCCTTTCCCCTTTCTTGCATGTATGTGTTTCGATATAAACTTCATCTCTCCGAGGATCATTCCCAAGTTTGACATCCTACAATCGTTTATTTATTTCAATATGCATTAGTCACTGAATCACAGTGGCATATCATTTATAATTGGGGTAATTGTTTTTACCATTTCATTGGCAACACGGGCATGACTCTTGCTGCCAGATGTATGAGGTACTGCATTGGCACGATTCTTTTTGGCGATAGCACTACGAGACTACAAGCAAAAATTAAAGGAGATTTATCACACATATTGTTTGTGTTTTGAGAATCATTACATGCATATTTGTTTATCTATGTCCAGGACAGAGTGTGCTGCAAAGATATACTACAGTTTTGATTAGCAGGATGACTTACTTCAAATGCCGAAGATCTCCAATAAGTAATAAGGGTCTTCCAGTCAGCTTCACTAATTCTGCTGTCACGTCTTTTCATAAGTTGTGCATCAGTGAGCGCAACATCAAACTTGTACCTCTTTAAATCTGACTTCCAATTCTTCCATTTTATGTGTGAAGTGTTGATAACAAAGCTCAAAGCAGTTGAGTCCAGTTCATAAAATGCCTATTAAAATGAGAGAAAACAGGACACTTAGTTAGATGGCATTAAAAAAGAGTGTGTAAGTTATAAATTATGCTCATTTCTACCTTCAAGGTCTCCCACACTAACAACTTTTTCTCTTCATCAACATCTCACCAATCTAACTTTGCAGGTGGTATATGCTTCCTCACCAAAGTACCAATGAAATTGGCAAATTCAGTTGCATCTGGCCCAATAGGCTGGCCATCCCCATTAAGTGGAATATGGATTTTGGGTTGATTCAGCCTTGCATATATGTTAGCCTTTCGAGTAATTTTTCTTCCACCTTTCTTTTGACTACCATCACCATCAAGCTCATGAGTAATCTCTTCATGCAAGAAAATTAACATAGTCATACAACAATTCTAGCAAGTGACATTAGGTTAGAATATGAAAAATTCTAGCAAGTGACATTAGGCTACCTTTGGAAGGCTGATGCTCAGGATCAACATGATCTTGATCTTTTGATACCCTAGACCTCAAAACACGTCCTTCATTCGCGCTTACAAGTGCACTGGAGGGTGCCTGCATAGATATATAGGTTAGTGTTGCAAGCTACATTTGCTTCCTTTAGGTAGAACATGAATGTGATGGAAGCTACATACCTTTCTTTTCTTTTGGGGGGCTTGGTTCGCTTCCATATCTTCCTGCATAGAAGCTCTCATTGCTCGTACCGCTGCTAGCTGTTTATCATTCTGTTCAATGGTCTTGCTTCTCAGTAGTTCATACTCTACCGATTTCAGTTGTTCCTCCGTGACCCCACCATCTTTAGCTCTTCCGTTTGCGCTTGCCATTTTTCCTCCTGCAAAAGACACACTATGTGAGTACATCGCTGAAAATACAAAACATTAGAGGATCATACACAACACTTACTTTTTTCAATATCACTTGCTTTAAGAACTAGTCCATCTATATCTGTCCTAGCAGAACCAATGCATCCATCCGCAACACTCACACGTACAGCAGTACATGGATCAGGCAACGTCACACGTAAAACATTACTGTTGTCATCTTTAGATTCTTCTATGTCATATAATGATGGAATAACAACAGTAGACCACTCAGCATCAATGCGATCTTCAACATAGTAAACTTGAGTTGCTTGTGTGGCTAATATGAAGGGCTCGTCTGATATTTCTCACCGGTATTAAACAAATGCTTGAAATTCACAGAAGTGATTCCAAACTGATCAGTTTGCACCCATTCATCTTCTACACGATTATCAACCCAGTCACATTTGAACAACAGTACTTTCCCTTTATGTTGATAATTCAACTCAAGAATTTCCTTTATAATGCCATAATAGGTCTTGTTTCTTACACTAATATGTTCGCCTTTTCCTTTTGCAAAGGATGTGGTTTGTGCAACAAGAGCTACCCCACTACTCTGAAATGACCGGCCCTCATCATATGATTGTGTATGAAAGTCTATCCCATTTATAGTGTAGCTACTATACTTTATAGCAACCAAGTTTGGCTCTTTAGCTAATATTTTTATCTCATGAGGTGCTTCATCGCCCATTTTTGCCACCCGTGATTATGAAATGCTATTGTTACTCTACAATGGGATGGAATTATATGTCTTATAGGTTGACAGTCACATGCCCACTTGCGTGCAATTTAAACCACTCATGAAAGGTCTCGTAATGCACACGCTTGAATTCTCGATGACTTTGAACACCAATAGAAGAAAGGTAATCGATATGTTTGTTGCATATAGGTTATATTTATCAATTGACAAGGAGGAGAGAAATAACCTAATAGCAATACATAGTAGGGATATCTTACTCTAGGTATGGTTCTATGTTGTCATAATTGAACAAGACGTATCTGTGGGCTTGCAGCCAAGTTTTGTTATCTAACATCACCATGCACTTGCCAGCCAGCCCTCGACCAATGTTGTGGAAGAAAGGAGTTGTATCATCAACTTCCATATCCAAACCTCCATCATTCCTAGCTCGATTCAACCGACTCTCATCATCCAAATAGTGTGAGAAAAATGTCAAGCTCTCATCAAACAAATAGCCCTCTGCAATTGATCCTTCCACATGACTTCTGGTGTGGACATGTCCCTTGAGCTTTCCTATATACCTCTCTACAGCCCACATGCTGCGAAAAGGTACTGGACCAGCTATCATTGCTTGTGCTGGAAGATGAACCATCAAATGCGCCATAATATCAAAAAATGATGGGAGAAATATGGCCTCAAGAAGGCTCAAGATCTCAGCTATTTCATCATGCAACCTTTGCATGTCACTTATGCGAATAACCTGTGAGTACATTCGCTTGAAAAATCTGCTCACACGAATCATTACACACTCACTCTTTCTGGTAATGTTCTTCTCACTGCAAGTGGCAGCAAGTCTTGTAAAAGGACATGGTTGTCATGGCTCTTTAGTCCAGATATCTTTTTCTCCTTAACATGCACATTATGGCGTATGTCAGATGCATAACCATTAGGAAACATGGCATTTTTAAATACTTTGCAAAATGTCCTCTGCTAATCAGAATTCATTGTGTAAGGTGCCGGAGGAAAAAAAACTTCATCATCATCAAGATCAATAGGTTGAAGATCCTTTCTAATATTGAGTGCTTTAAGGTCATATCGAGAATTAATATTATCCTTGGTTTTTCCATTGACTGCTAACAAAGTGTTAGCTATGTTCTCACACACATTTTTTTCTATGTGCATGATATCAAAGTTATGATGCATCTTCAAATCCTTCCAATATGGTAGTTTAAACCAAATAGACTTTCTTTTCCAAATGATCAGCGGATCCCCTTTCTTGTGTTTCTTAGTTCTAGGCTTCTTCGTTATAGGATCCTTCCCAAACTTGGTTTGCATATTTTCTGTCAGCTCTAAGATTTGCCTACCGGAAAGTGGAACGGGTGCTGTCCCACGTTCTATGTCACCAAATGTGCGTGTATCATACCTCAAGGGGTGATCTGCACATAAGAACCTACGATGCCCCATATAGCAAGTCTTGCTACCATTTTTTAGCCTAAGAGAATATAATTGAGAGTGGCATTCAGGGCAAGCTCCTTCTCCAGAGGAAGCACATGCAACCAAAGACCCAAGACCCGGTTTATCCGTAATTATGCATATTAAGGCAGCATGCAACTGAGAATACTCTTCGGTTGAAGCATCATAGGTCCTAACACCATCAAGAAACATATCTACCATATCATCAACTAGTGGCTCAAGATAGACATCAATATCACTACCAGGAGAATTTCTGCTAGGAATCAACAGTGATATGATGAAATTTGATTGCTTCATAATCATCCAGGGTGGAAAGTTATAAGGAATCAATAATACTGGCCAAATGCTATAGCTGAGATTCATGGATCTAAACGGATTAAAACCATCGGCACATACTACAAGCTTTAGATTTCTGCTGTCTTTTGCAAAATCTTTATTTTTTTCATCAAAATCTTTCCAAAGGAGGGAATCTTTAGGATGCCTAATCAAGCCATCTTGTGTGCTCTCTTCTGCATGCCATCTTGTGAGAGCCGCTGTTCTGGAACACACAAACAACCTTTGAAGCCTCTTCTTTATTGGGAAGTAACGAAGAACCTTCTTAGGAACCTTGTGGACACGTTTCCCATCTGCACTCTTCCTTTTAGATTTCCATCTTGAAGCCTTACATTCTGGGCATGAATTGGCATTGGCATTGTTCTTACAAAATAGAATGCAATCATTTTCACATGCATGGATATTAACATACCCAAGTCCTAGGCATTTGACTAGTTTTTTAGCTTCATTGGAGTTTTTGGGTATTGCGGACTGAGGGTAAGCATCTTTTAGTAGATCTAACAGGAGATCAAAACTTCTATCAGACCACCCTCCAAGCAGTTTGGTGTGAAGAAGTCTCACTAGGAAACGAAGCTTTGAGAAATTCTTACAGCCTGGATATAGCTCTTGTCTAGAATCAGCTTCAAGTTTGTGGAGAGATTCTAGAAAAGAATCATCCTGATCTAAACCACAATCATCTTCAAGATCTCCCCCTTTATCCAAACCAGCAGCAAGGTCTCTTAGCAAATCAGATATATCATCGCCCTCATCCCTATTGTCACCCTCATATTTGGAGGAATGGAAGAAGAAGAGACACGTTCTCCATGAAACATCCACTGTTTGTAGCCATCTACAAATCCCTCGCACGCCAGGTTCTCACGGACTTCAGACTCCTCTCTCCAGTATGTGTTCACAAAGTTTTTGCAAGGACATAAGATTTTATTCTCAACCCATGATTTATTAAATGCATAGCCTAGGAATTTGGCGAGCCCTTGTAAGTACTTCTCTGTATGCCTACATGCAAGTGTACATGTGTAGTGTGTTATATAGTTTCAGCATATAAGCAAAACAAAATATATATGTGGCGTTATACCTAGGCGCATCCATCCATCCTTTATCCATGGTATCTTAGCATCACAACTGGTTACTACCAAGTCAACACTCAATCCTGAACGAATAATATCAAAACCAGAGAATGCAAGGAATCAATTTAAGTACTGTAAATAAATTGGCGCGGAAAAGAAATGAAGAATCATAGAACCAATTCAATGGTAGTACACATAGTAAAGGCAGATACCACCATAAATAAAATGGATCAAAGTTGTGGTTGACTCACCAACTGGTGGAGGATGCAATGAGAAGCATAGGAGGGGGATCGCTGCACCGCTGCTAGAAGCTGAGTCGTTGGCAGCAAGAATCCTAATAACCAAAATAATTAGACAATATAAAAGTCAGTGTCAAACATGAGGAGGCATCTCTACATATTCATGACATCCACACATATGGAGGGCCTCTGGACTTGAGTGGGGAAGAGAAACTCACCTAGTGGTTGCAGCAAATATTCTACAACTTCTCTTTGTCGGCTCAATGTTACCAGCAGTGCTCCTCTATGTTACCTGTAGAAAAAACAAGATAGATGAACAAGTAGACTACAACTTTTGAGATGCTGTGCTTTATATATTTACAGCTCTCTGCCATGTTTTCTTTCACTGCAAAATCTACTTCAGTAAACAAAAGAGAAACTCAAGTTTAAAATTTTTGTTACTGAAATTTAGGTATAACATCAGGTCAGTTAAGTTGTATGTTTTCAGAGACTCCAGTTTTTTGGATGTGTGTTCGAGTTGCATGTTTTTAAAGGAAACATGATTCTAAAAGTCAAGATGATGCTTTTTAATGAAGTAATACATACTGTTGGCAAGGTTAATCCATATGCATGACAATATTTAGCTCATCGACACTCTTTTTGTGTATTAACTTTATAGTTAAACTCTTCTTCATTTGTCTTCAGATCATCCAAACAAGAAAACTTGATACCGATGACTACAAATTCCTTTCTATCGGGACGGTGAAATTAAAGGACATAACTGCAATGGAAAAAACAAAATTTGCACACAATAGCTCAACTTCTAGAATTAGTTCATATTGCTACCACCAAGCTTCTACTCTGTACATTGATTAGCACATTTTCTGCCTGCATAGTATCTCACAATCAGACTAGCTGCAATACACATCAAACTGGAGAAGAAAAGCAAGAGGTGTAGGCGTTCCCTACTGCCGGAGCTCCCCGTTCCCCACCAGCCCACTCTCACAACAAAGCCTAGAGAGAGAGGGGGGGGGGAGGGGTGAGGGAGTCCTGGATTAGGGGGTATCCAGACAGCCGGACTATATGCATCGTCCGGACTATTGAAGCGTGAAGATACAAGACTCAAGACTTCGGCCCGTGTCCAAATGGGACTCTCCTTTGCGTGGAAAACAAGCTTGGCGATCCGGATATTATGTTTTCTTCCTTGTAACCAACTCCATGTAAACCCTAGCCCTCTCCGGTGTCTATATAAACCGGAGAGGATGGTCGTTAGAAGGCCGATCACAATTATAATCATACCATCATAGGCTAGCTTCTAGGGTTTAGCCTCTACAATCTCATGGTAGATCTACTCTTGTACTACCCATATCTTCAATATTAATCAAGCAGGAAGTAGGGTTTTACCTCCATCGAGAGGGCCCGGACCTGGGTAAACATTGTGTCCCTTGCTTCCTGTTACCATCACCCTAAGACGCACATATCGGGACCCCCTACCCGAGATCCGCCGGTTTTGACACTGACATTGGTGCTTTCATTGAGAGTTCCTCTGTGTCGTTGCTTTGAGGCTTGATGGCGGCTTCAATCGCAAACAACACCGTCCAGGGCGAGACTTTTCTCCCCGGACAGATCTTTGTGTTCGGCGGTTCGCACTGCAGGCCAATTTGCTTGGTCATCTGGAGCAGATCGATAGCTACGCCCTTGGCCACCAGGTCAGGTTCGGAAACTTGAACTACACGGAGGATATTCGTGGAGACTTGATCTTCGATGGATTCGGGCCTGTGCTAGGAGCGCCGGACAGTCACGACGAGCACGGCCTAGACCTGCTGTCGGACAATATTCGGGATATCATCCCTGTAGTAGCTCCGGATCTAAATCCGGAACAGGTTGTGTTGCCCAAGGACGGAGCGGTGGACCCCGCCCTGCAGGCCGCATACTCATCGGCGTCGGAGCCAAACATAGGTCTCACCTCTGTGGAGGCTTGTAACCTCGGGCCCCTGGACTCGTGTCCGGTTGTTGGTTCCGGTCCGCACACCCTCGAGCCAACCAACCAAGGTTGGGCTCCGGTAATGGAGTTTACCACTGCGGACATCTTCCAGCACTCGCCCTTTGGCGACATGCTGAACTCATTAAAGTCTCTCTCTTTGTCAAGAGGCTCTGGGCCAAACTATGTCCGGCCTGAGTGGGAAGCAGGCGACGGAGGAATTCGTTGCCCACCCACCACCCACTTCATTGCCACGATCGATGATTTAACTGACGTTCTTGACTTCGACTCCGAAGACATTGACGATATGGACAACGATGAAGGAGAAGCTTCAGAATCTCTAGGGTGCGGGACTACTACCTTGTCACACGATATATACATGGTGGATACGCCCAAGAAGGATGACGGCGATAGTCCAGAAGATAAAACACCCGGCCAAAAGCCAAAACGGTGGCGCAGACGCCGCTCAAAGTCCAGCAACAGCAAAAATAGCGACAAGAGCGCAAAAAGGATCGACACACCAGTAAGCCCCAAAGGCAGTAACGACCACATGGACCTAGCGATGGAGCAGGATGAGTCAGGTCACGCCAAACCAAGTACGGAGCAAATACCTGATCACAATGATCCGGAGGGATGAGCTCATGAAACCACCCCAGAACAGGAACACCGTTCGGATGACGATGCATTCATCATTCCGGACGAACAAGTGGAATGTGACAACCTCCACCGAAAGCTTATGGCCACAGCAAGAAGTCTAAAGAAGCAGAAGCAACAGCTCAAAGCCGCACAGGAAAAGCTCAGTCGAAGATGGAATAAAGTGCTAGACACTGAAGAAAGATATGGCTATGATCGCCATACGAAAAGCTATCCAAAGCGCAAGCTACTACCAGAATTCGACGATGAGGCCATTCCACCAAAGAATAATATGACCAGGAGACCATACGTACCGCTCCATAACCGCAACAGAACGGCTACTGACGCCGCGCACGATCTGCGTGAGCATCTGGATAAGAAAGCCGATGCAGCCAGGTCCATCTATGGATCTAAAGGACACACCCTGGCAAGGGACTATGGTCACCCAAATGCTCATACAAGCCAAATACCAGTTCGGAATAAACTCCGGACACAGCAGCAACCGACCACATGCCACAGCGAGTCCAGATACAGAGGCGCTGCTCACCCCCTGTGCTTCACTGAAGAAGTACTGGACCACGAATTCCCACAAGGCTTTAAACCTGTGAACATAGAGGCATACGACAGAACGACAGACCCAGGGGTCTGGATCGAGGATTTTATCCTGCATATTCACATGGCTCATGGGGATGACCTCCACGCCATCAAATACCTCCCCCTCAAGCTGAAGGGACCAGCTCGACACTGGTTGAAAAGCCTCCCCGAAAACTCAATTGGGAGTTGGGAGGAACTCGAAGACGCTTTCAGGGCCAATTTTCAAGGGACTTATGTCCGGCCTCCGCATGCAGACGATCTAAGTCACATAGTCCAACAGCCCAGAGAGTCCGCCCACAAGCTTTGGAACAGATTCCTCACTAAGAAGAATCAAATTGTCGACTGTCCGGACGCTGAAGCCTTAGCGGCATTCAAACACAACATCCGTGACGAATGGCTCGCCAGACACCTCGGCCAAGAAAAGCCAAGGAAAATGGCAGCCTTAACAAGCCTTATGACCCACTTTTGTGCGGGTGAAGATAGCTGTCTAGCCCGTAAAGGCACCAGCGACCCCAGCACATTCGAAATAAGGGATGGCAATGGGAAGCCACGGCGTAATAAAAACAAACGCCAAAGCAAGGAAGAGAGCCCGAACAACACAACGGTCAATGCCGGATTCAGGAGCTCTCAACCTGATCAGCAAAAGAAGCCATCTAAAGGCAGTAAAGAGGGACCATCCGGTCTGAATAGAGTCCTGGACAGACTATGCCAAATTCACGGCACCCCGGAGAAACCTGTGAACCACACCCATAGAGAGTGATGGGTCTTCAAGCAGGCCGGCAAATTAAATGCCGAACACAAAGGGAGGGAAACACCAAGTGAAGACGAGGACGAACCTCGCAAGCCGAATACTGGGGGACAGAAAAAATTCCCGCCAGAGGTTAAAACAGTAAACACGATCCACGCGACTCACACATTCACGAGAAGGCATGAACGCGCGCTCAGAGACGTGCACGATGTAGAGCCCATCGTACCCACATATGACTACTGGATGTCTCGTCCGATCACTTTTGATCACATGGACGGCCGAACTAGTATTCGGCGCGAAGGATCATAGGCCTTGGTGCTTGACCCCATAATCAACGGATACCGTCTCACCCGTGTCCTCATGGACGGCGACAGTAGTCTCAACTTAATATATGAGGACACTGTCCGCAGGATGGGGATAAACCCATCCAGAATTAGCCAAAGCAGCACCACCTTTGAAGGGGTGATACCAGGCATTGAAGCCTACGGCAGGGGCTCTGTCGTACTGGAGGTAACATTTGGCCCCCCAGGCAACTCCAGAAGCGAAGAACTACTCTTCACCATTGCACCCTTCCAAAGCGTCTATCATGCACTGCTTGGAAGACCGGCCTTCGCCCGCTTCAATGCATTGCCGCACTATGGCTACCTTACACTCAAGATGCCCGGTCCCCGTGGCGTCATCACCGTTAGCGGAATCACAGAGCGCTCTTCACGTGCAGAGGAACACGCGACGGCCCTGGCGGCCGGACTATAAGCGACCTCCAATATCAGAAAACATGACTGGTCATTAAGACCACAGACACGGTTAGATGAGTCTGGTAGCCCGGATAAAATTCAACCGGGCACCGTATATGTAATCCCATAGAGGAAACCAGGGGCTATAAATATTTAATACAACCCCACACTTGGCTCGACCTTATTGGCAGGCCAACATCTTACACTTTTACTATCCATCGCATACTTACGTTGTACTCTCCTATGAGTTTTCCTTTTTTGTCCACAGACAACGTTCGCGCGATACCCTTCTAGGATACGGCACAACGGATACAAAGGCGCAGACGTGTAGCAGGGCCCCGTTCAACAGGTGTCTTTTTAGATTAAGCCCCCGTGTAAACCTTTTCTATTGCCTCTTGTTGTTTAAACCATGCCATGGGTTCCATACCCATAGAGGATACTGTCGTTATTGGCATTTCGCCACGACAGATTACCCCATGTACCTGGAAACATAGGGTTCATAATGAATGGGCATTCTTGAGCCCATCTTCTGTTATAAAGTCCGAACACCTTCGGGAGTGTTCGGCGTCACGAGTTTGGCCTTATATGCATCAACTCCGAATCATGTCTTTGGTCAAATGTTGGGTTTGCCCGGCTCCTGGGTTTGCTGCCTTACGTTCCGTTATTATCGGCTAAGGCGGCCAAAGGAGAACTACTGCGATTGTGCCCCGGTTATTCCGGATGAGCACCTCAGTAGAGAAAGCCGAAAACTGACTGTCATGATGCGGCGAGAGACTGTTCAACCACTCGAAGACTCACCGGAATCTTTAGGATTCCTCCGCATTAACGAAGGGCTGTTTTCTGGCCATGTACACACGCGCCCGGATTCGGATGCACGCGAAGGTACCATGGGCCACATATTAGCCCCACCATTATACTCCCATGGCTAAGCGAAAGTGTTATAGCTATATAGTCCGGTTGCCTAGTTCGACGTGCGATCACCTCCTTAATGGACCAAGATGTAGGATCAAGTGTGATTAAGCATATTCTTTGCGAACACCCCCACATTGTATGCGTGGGGGCTGAAGCCAACGACTGCTATCTTTCGGACTAGTTATACATATAAGAATGGCCGTACAGGGGACACAATCATATTTTCAGGCAAAAAATATAAATATAGCCTCATAATCAAAATAAACATTGTTTTTACAATGATTCGACTTATCACTCGAACAAAACATTCTTCGAGCACGGCGCCTCTATTAGGAGAGCACCTTCTATGACCTGTGCCAAGTAGTGCTCGGCCGGATATTGGCCTCCCGCCGGATACTGGGTTGCTATAATGGTGGCCTCCATATCAATCCAATAGGCTTTAACGCGGGCAAGAGCCATCCGTGCACCCTCTATGCACGCCGACCTCCTCATGGCATTAATCCGAGACACGGACCCAAGGAATTGCTGCACTAAACCAAAATAACTGTCCGGCTTAGGCTCCTTCGGCCAAAGATGGTCTATTACAGACCGCATGGCAAGCCCGGACAGCCTATGAAGCTCCACAACAGCAGCCACCTTCTCATTTAACGGCAGCAGGCGAGTGGGAGCATTGAATTGCGACCAGAAAAGCTTCTCCACTTCCTTATCACCTTGATCCTCGAAGAACTTGGCAGCATCAGCCGTACTATTCATCAAGTCCGCATATGCGTCTGCAAGACTCCAGCGCCCAGCCAGGGGAGCATACTTTGGATCCAAAAACTTCGTCCGCAGTAAGTAGGAGCCCCCAGGCATGATTTTGTTGGCATGTTGGAGCTCCTCCCGCATACCCCGGATCTCGGTCCGCATCTCCTTGGCGGCATTAAGTGCCTTGTCCAGCTCGGCCGAACTAGCCTTATTCTCCTTTTCAAGGAGTACATACCGGTCGGCGGCATTTTTCAACTCCTCAGCCATTTCGGCTATCTTTTCCTCGCTTCGGTGATGAGTAGCCTGTTCGACTCTCAAATCTTCGGCCGCCTTTAGGGCAGCCGCATTGCTAGCCCGAGCTTGTTCCTTGGCCTAAGCAAGTTCCGCCCTCAGGGCCTCCACGGCAGCAGCACCATCAGCAGTGCAAACACATTACATTAATATTATGCCCCTCTTGCATTTTCCTATACAACATAATAAGGGAAGCAGAGCACATACCTTGGGATTCTTCCGGCCGTTTGTTCACCATCGTGATATCGGCATCAATAGATCCGATCTGCCTCCTCAGTTCGGCAACCTCAACAGACTGGTCGGCCACCGGATCCTTAGATACCTGCGCACATGAACGGCGCAGCCATTACTATGTGATCCCCCGTTTGTCGCATATGGCGGGCAACCAGAGTCTCAGGGGCTACTATCCATAGGGAGCACACCTAGCGCGTGCTTCATAACCAAAAAAAATACAGTGCATTTTTTACTACATACCTCAAAGCCTTTGAGCAGGCTTGTAAATGCCTCATTCAAACCACTGGTAGCGGATGAAATCTCCGTGAGCATCGTGCTCATTAAAGAGCGGTGCTCCTCCAAGAGCGCGGTGCACTCCAGAAGGCCTGCCAGTATGTTCGGCCGGACATCGAACTGTGCCAGACCCTTCTCATCGCCCCCCGTGGGAGCCAAACGCTCCGGGCTCAGGGCGATTGGCGTGTTCGCTTCCGGCTTTGGCAGATCCGGACTCCTCCGTGACGACACCTCAATGTCGCCCGCTTCATGAGGCGGAGAGGTGGGTGGGGTCTCACTCTACATCATCTCCGGACGAAGATCCCCCGAAGACGAACTCTGTTGAGAGGAGCTGCTCGCCGGACTGCAAAAGATGAAGTCCCAGTCATGGATCTCGGAGAAACACCACACCTTTGAATTAGTGGTTAACTTACAGCTTGGTGGAGGGCTGGCCCATTGGTGGGCACGACACGGTAAGGGTGCCCATCGTGGCAGAGCCCCCTGGTGATGACTTCTTCCCTTGTTTGGGCATCTCCGCCTCCAGGTCTTCGGAGGCGGCCCCTTTTCCTCCCGCGCAGGGAGGAGGCATTAACCTCCTCTTTCCGACTATCCTCCACAGGGGAGGTAACGATTCCCCTGGTTTGGATGCGTAGTGTGTGAAGTTCGGCTTCACCGCCCTTTCCTTTGCCTTTCCCTGAGGGTATTTTGCTGAGCACCCGGTCAAGCATCTTGGCCAGGGTTGGGCCAGGCGAGCCTTCAGGAAGTGGCGCCGGACACCTGATTCTCTCCGCCTTGGTGAGCCATTCCTGGCCACGGAGGTTTTTTTTAGAATAATGGTTATGATAAATATAAATGAAGTGTCCGGCTTTAAGGTTACTTACTTGGGCGTCTAGGCGATTGCATCTTAAGCCCGCATCCTCGGTGGTGTCCGGACACCTTACTTGTGGTCCGAAGAATAATTTGCACATCCCTTCGAGCTTCAGGCCGAAGAAGTGCTTAATAGTACGCGGACCCTCCGGATTGAATTCCCACATCCGGAGAGGCCGACGATTGCACGGCAACATCCGTCGGATTAGCATCATGCTGACAAGATTTATGTCCCTCTCAATAAGCTCCCGGATGCGACTCTGCAGTACTGGTATATCACCAGCGGGCCCCCAATTCCATCCTACGTCGGTCCAAGACACCAACTGTGATGGAGGGCCCGAGCGGAACTCGGGGGCAGCTACCCACTTTGTGCCTCTGGGCGCCGTAACATAGAACCACCTCCGCTTCCGTACATCGGATACTTCCGTAAAAGAACCCTCTGACCATGGGGCATCGGCGTTCCTGCTTATTATAGCACCTCCGCACTCTGCATGTCGCCCCTCGATCATCTTGGGCTTCACATTAAAGGTCTTGAGCCATAAGCTGAAGTGTGGGTTGACGTGGAGAAAAGCCTCGCACACAATAATGAACGACGAGATATGGGGGATAGCGTCTGGAGCCAGATCATGAAAATCCAAGCCATAGTAGAACATGATCCCCCTCACAAAGGGGTTGAGGGTGAGGCCCAGGCCTTGGAGGAACTGAGGGACAAACACGACGCTCTCATTGGGCTCCGCCGTGGGGATAACTTGCCCTGGAGCAGGAAGCCTGTGCTGGATATCGGCGGTCAGGTATCCGACCACCCTAAGCTTAGTAATATCCTCCTCTTGGATCAAGGAGGCCACCCACCGGCCTTTTGCGTCGGATCTGGACATACTGGAGGATCTGGGGTGTTGGAGCTTAGGTTTTGAGTGCTGGAGCTCAAGGTGCGAGAAGGAGCGAGAGAGGTGGAAAAGAGGTGTAGGCCTTGACCCCTTTATAAAAGGGATGAATATCAAGAGTCCTCAGCATGACCGCTTGGGACTTATCTAAAATACACGGAGTCATACCAACGGTCGCCGTGGGGTCACACACGCCCATATTGATGAAAGATCCCGTAATAAGAGGAACACGATCTCTGCTTTGGCAGGACGTGCCAATAAAACCGCCTCGCGACGCGAGTCGAGGTGGAGCAGGAAACGCCAGTTCATGTTGGACCAGGCCACGATGCAAGGGCACGACGTACAAAGATCGCCAGCAAAACGAATTTATGCTATGTTCCCTACAATGGTGTGTGAAGATCATCTTGCAGATCGGGACACGGTCTACGTATTCGATAATAACCTTGGAGTATTCGGATGGAGGAACCCGCCTTGCAATGCTGAAGACAAGACTGCGCGCCAGACTCATCGTCATTGAAGCCTGGTTCAGGGGCTACTGAGGGAGTCTTGGATTAGGGGGTATCCGGACAGCCGGACTATATGCATCATCCGGACTATTGAAGCGTGAAGATACAAGACTCAAGACTTTGGCCCATGTCCGGATAGGACTTTCTTTTGCGTGGAAAACAAGCTTGGTGATCTGGATATTATGTTTCCTTCCTTGTAACCGACTCCATGTAAACCCTAGCCCTCTCCAGTGTCTATATAAACCGGAGAGGATGGTCCTTAGAAGGCCGATCACAATTATAATCATACCATCATAGGCTAGCTTCTAGGGTTTAGCCTCTACAATCTCGTGGTAGAACTACTCTTGTACTACCCATATCTTCAATATTAATCAAACAGGAAGTAGAGTTTTACCTCCATCGAGAGGGCCCAAACCTGGGTAAACATTGTGTCCCTTGCTTCCTGTTACCATCAGCCTAAGACGCACAGATCAAGACCCCCTACCCGAGATCCGCCGGTTTTGACACTGACAAGGGGGAGGGAGGTAAAGAAAAAGAGGGAAGAGTTGTACCTCAGCCGCATCGACCATTGCCGTTGCCGCTGCGTGTCTTCGAGAGCTGGATGGTGGAGATGGGGGAAGTCAGCCCAGGGAGGGTGGCTTGCCGCTTCCCAAGATGCTCACACGCCTACTGCTGGTTGAAGAAGGCGCCCGGTGTCGGTGTCAAAACCGGCGGATCTCGGGTAGGGGGTCCCGATCTGTGCGTCTTAGGCTGATGATAACAGGAAGCAAGGGACATAATGTTTACCCAGGTTCAGGCCCTCTCGATGGAGGTAAGACCCTACTTCCTGCTTGATTAATATTGAAAATATGAGTAGTACAAGAGTAGATCTACCATGAGATCATAGAGGCTAAACCCTAAGAGCTAGCCTATGATGGTATGATTGTAATTGTGATCGGCCTTCTAAGGACCATCCTCTCCGGTTTATATAGATACCGGAGAGCTAGGGTTTACATGGAGTCGGTTACAAGGAAGGAAATATAATATCCGGATCGCCAAGCTTGCCTTCCACGCAAAGGAGAGTCCCATCCGGACACGAGCCGAAGTCTTGAGTCTTGTATCTTGACACTTCTATAGTCCGGACGATGTGTACAGTCCGGCTATCCGGATACCCCCTTATCCAGGACTCCCTCAGTAGCCCCTGAACCAGGCTTCAATGACGATTAGTCCAACGCGCAGTCTTGTCTTTGGCATTGCAAGGCGGGTTCCTCCTCCGAATACTCCAATGTACCCATCACGACGAACAGTGTCCGGCATCTCATCAATGTTGTACTCCTCGGCTTCAGTGTTTCAATAATGACCATTTCCACGTGTCGAGCGAATGTGAGGAGTCGAGGCATTTTTGCATTTGCCACCCTCGGTCCTTCGGGCTAACCGTCTATCTAAAGAGACGGGGAATTCCAAGATCCAAACCCCACTCTCCCTCCTCGAGCAAGCATCCAACAGAGCACCCAGAAAAAACCATTCCAACATGGCCGGTCGTCGCAGCTCTTCTGCTCACTCCCCTTGCCCCAAGCCGGGGGACTGGGGAGAGTGTTCAGTCCCTCATAGCCGTTTGATAAAGTTACAAACCCAAGGGCTCCTCTCGCCGGCGTTCATGGTCCCTGTTCGAGCCGAAGTGGCCACCTATAACAGCAGAGAACAGGCGGACAGATCCCCCAATCCGTCTCCAGAGGAGCGAATATGCCTAATTCCGCATCTGTTAAGGGGCGTCGAGTTTCCTATTCACCCGTTCATTCCTGGGCTTCTGGAGTTCTACGACCTCCAGTTGCACAACTTTACCCCAGCCTCCATGCTACATATAGCAGGGTATGTCGCCCTTTGCGAGTTATTTCTAGGCTGCGAGGCTCATTTCGGATTGTGGAAGAAGTTGTTCTGCCTTGTCCCCCGCAACCAGGGAGAATCCCTATGTCAAGTGGGCAGGGCCGAATGGCGTATCACTGAGATCGGATACCTATCCGGTACTCCCAAGAAGGCACCAGATAACTGGGCTTCAGAGTAGTTTTATATTGACGACGCTCCCCTTCCGGATCCAGTCCGGACAGGACTCCCCAAGTTCAGTAACACCCCGCTGAGGGCACATCTAAGCTGGCACCCCCAAGGTCCCCAAGAAGAGGATTCCCGGGAAGTACATTTCCTAATGAGCAGGATAAAGTTACTGGCCAAATCCGGACTAACGATAGTCGAGGTGATGGCAATATGCATAATGCGGGGAGTGCAACCGCTTCAATATCAGAGCAATCCCATGTGGCACTACAACGGGACAAACGATGCCACCCGTTGTGGTTGTAAGGGTCCGGACTCCCCCACCGCTCTGGCAAGGATACTGTCCGACCTATAAAAAGGAGAATAGGAAGACTTCCTCCGTATCAAACCGCGGGACGGATTCTCCATGTATAATCCCCCAAACTGGGTAAGTCGTCATTTATTTCCTTGCTCCACTTATTGTGGCGTTCTTTGCTAAAGTCACCTGCATCGATATTTCTGAGAAGGAACTGAGGAGGTACGTGGAAGGAATCTCCAACCCTTCCCCGCGGCCAGAGGACCCCGAAAGGGCCCTGGACCCGGGACTCGAAGAAGACCCATATGCGGCCGTGGAGCTTGTCGACGGGATATTTTATCGGGTGAGCCGTGACGGTGCCCCGGTGGCTATCACCTCTGATTATCCCGGACTATTACCTTCGTCGCGTGTAAGCCAAGCCAAAGACTCAACCCTCCGAAGAGGATTCTTTCCTGATGTCACACCTTATCCCTGATATGTCGTGCTTTTGCAAAAGCGACGTTCGGAGCGCAGGGCCGAGCCCCTAGGGACCCGTCAGCCACAGGCGTTCGGATTGGGTAGGTTCAAAAGGAAGGCGATTAGAACCGACACGCCTCTATAGAGGAAAGAAAACAACCTGTCATGTAATTTGTTGTCATTTGAAGTATAACAGTGCCCTTTTTACATCCTGGTAGGAAGAGGAATATCCGGACTGTATCAGGAGATCCTGCCAACCACGCCTCCACCATTCAGGCTCCAGGACCAACTTCGAGAGAGGAGGCGGACGTAGGGCCGATGCCGCATAGTCCTCCGATAGAGGACGCAGACATGCTCTCTGCCACAAATTCAGAAGTAGAGAGCGCCATGCGTCATCGGCGTCGACGGGCCGTGCTTCGCAACAACATCTTTTCCGAAGAGGCATTTAATGCCTTCAATTCGGGAGACGCATACATCCGAGCTGCTCAAAGCAGACTCGCCCGGGCGATAGTCCAGTATACCAAAGATATACGGGCAAGAAAGTTTGATGAGCATGTATTGTATTAGCCCCTGAGACTGGAAACGGTTGAAACAACAATTTTTAGTATCTATTTATTCGCATGTTCTTGTAGATAAGAATGAGCAATTGTCTCGGGAGCTAGAGGAGTGCAAGACCCAACTGAGGGCCACAGTTGCCAAGCTAGAGGAATCCCAGAAGGCCTAATATGGTAACATTTATCTCAATTATATGAAAATGCACAAGTTGGCAACTGGCTGGTATGACAAATTTAACAGAAAGTTCTGTAGACAACCCGGGAGTAAATCCGGAGGGCGGGAGGGATGACGAGTCGCATCTCCAGAGGCAACTAAAGGCCGGCGAGTGCATTCTTACGCAAGTGAAGCAGGAGAAGAATGCCCTCCAAGATGCCAATGTTCGGCTGGACGTGGAGTTGAAAGACGTTCGTGCACAGCTGGAGGACTCCGTAAAGGAGAACAAAAGGCTTCGCCGCGGCATTTGGTAAGTGCCTAGACGAACTGTAGCATAGTTCGGCGAGGAAGTATATTGAAAAAGTTGTGTTTGTAGGAATGCTGACGGGTCGCCCGGACTAGGAGATGCCCGCATCTGCAGGTGATTTACTGCAGCACCTCTCACAACTGCACGAGTGAGCTCGGCAGGTGATGCAGGGCATTGTGCAGTCTCTGTGGCCATCAAGCTCCCCGCCAAATGGCATGGGGGGGCTTGTGGACATGCTTCAAGGAGCATGGTGGCGCTTCCGTTTGTGGAAGATATCAGCCTGCCGGTAGGGTGCAAGAGAAGCATAGGCTATGGTGAAGACGCGCTACACCAAGTTGGACCCGAACCATATGGCCAAGGTTGGACCGGCCGGGCCAGATGGGCAAGAAATTCCCGTGAGTCTGGTATATGACCAGGTGGCGTTAGCTACAAAGTATTCTCAACAGGATTGTAAGCTAGATAGCCTATTGGATGGTATAGAGGATGAATATAATCAGTACAAATGACTATGTAATTCGATGGACATAAGTAGCCCCTAGCCGGATTAAAATCATTTGTCATGGCGGACCTTTTCGCTTCAGCCCCCGGATCCTAAAGTCCGGGGTGTGTCCGAATACCCGCTCGGTTATACAAAACCGGAGTATGCGTGGAGACCAGGCGTAGGGATCATAAGTGCTTGAACAGACAAGTACCCAACTAGTTATGTTATATTACATGGATAGTAAGAAACATCTTCCAGGGAGAATAGTTCCGTTAAGGGTTCCTTTCCCTGGGTAAGCATGTGTCAAGGCACATGTCCGGACTGCGAACCAAAGCGCAGGAGACAAAACTTCTGGGGATTAATGTTATAATAAACGAAGACATCTTAAGGAAACTAGCTTTCGGCTTCACGCAGTCTGAGGTACACATCCGGCTCAACCGGCAGTAACAATCGCAGAGGTGCTCCCCTTATGCCCTAGGCAAATTAACAGGAACGTAGGGCATAAACACAGGAGCCAGGCAACCCAGCTTGGCCACGTCTTAAGTCATATCGATGCATATAATGGTGAAGAAAAGGCACACATGGAAAAAGAAACGCATGTGTGACGGGAAAAAAGCCCTGAAAGTAATTTATATTTAGCTTCCGTATAGGAAGCCCCCAGGTAAAGCTTACACACATAGTGCGGCCGGAGTAATCCGGGAGTCCGTACTGTATTAAATACTGTGTGTGAAAAGAAAACGATCGAGAAAGGAAAAGGGAGGGAGCATAATTGAAAAAGGAGGGCTAAGGAGACGAACACTAAGTTTGGCGCTAGGCGTAGAGTCTCCAGAGTCTGGCCGTGTTCCATGGGTTGGCTCGAGTCTGTTATCAGACACATTACATAAGCGGTACGCTCCTTCGGTGAGAACTTTGTCGATGATGAAGGGGCCTTCCCACTTGGGTTTGAGCTTGTCCTTCTTCTTCTCCGGTAAGCGTAGAACGAGTTCGCCAATATTGTAAGTTTTGGCCCGCACTTCTCTGCTTTGGTATCGTTGAGCCTGTTGCTAATAGAATGCGGAACGGGCCTTAGCGACATCGCGTTCCTCCTCCAGGGCATCCAAATTGTCCTGCCGATCTAACTCAGCTTCCTTCTCTTCGTACATGTGCACGCGTGGCAAATCATGTATTATGTCGCAAGGTAGTACTGCTTCCACACCGTACACCATAAAAATGGTGTGTATCCGGTGGTGCGATTCAGCGTGTTCTGCAGCCCCTAGAGTACGGAGTCGAGCTCCTCGACCCAATGGGTATCCAACTCTGTCAAGGATCACACTAGTCTGGGTTTGATGCCGCTCATGATGAGACCGTTTGCCCGTTCGACCTGGCCATTTGTTTGAGGATGGTAGACAAAAGTATAGTAGAGCTTAATGCCCATTTTGCTGCACCAAGCTTTCACCTCACCGACCGTGAAATTTGAGCCATTATCGGTGATGATGCCGTGGGGGACACCGTATCGGTGTACAACCCCGTATATAAAGTCTATTATTGGTCCGGACTCAGCTATTTTCACTGGTTTGGCTTCTATCCATTTGGTGAACTTATCTACCATGACCAATAAGTATTTTTCTTGTGGCTCCCCCTTTAAGGGGTCCAACCATATCCAGCCCCCAGACCGTGAAGGGCCAAGTTATGGGGATTGTTTGGAGAGCGGTAGGGGGCATATGACTCTGATTGGCAAAGAGCTAGCAACCGACGTAGTGTTGGACAAGGTCCTGTGCGTCTGCTCGGGCAGTCGGCCAATAGAAATCTGTACGGAAGGCCTTGCTGACTAGTGCTCGAGCCGCGGCGTGGTGCCCGCCCAGTCCGGCATGGATTTCAGCCAAGAGCTTCCGCCCTTCCTCTTCGGAGATGCACCTTTGGAGCACTCCGGTGGCACTTTTCTTATAGAGTTCCCCTTCATGGACCTTGTAAGCTTTAGAACGCCGAACGATGCAACGTGCTTCATTTTGGTCTTCGGAGAGCTCCTGCCTATTTAGGTAGGCCAAGAAAGGCTCAGTCCACGGGGCAATAACAGCCATTATTTCGTGGGCTGACGATGTTATTTTGGTGGTGGAGCCTCCGATTTTGTCTGATAGTTCGGAATCTGGGGATGTATTCGGATCCGTGATGGTGTTGCCGGAATCCCCTTCTCATACCACGGATGGCTTGAACAGCCTTTCCAAGAATATGTTAGGTGGGACAGGGTCGCATTTAGCACCTATGCGGGCAAGGACATCTGTCGCTTGATTGTTTTCTCGAGCCACATGGTGGAATTCGAGCCCCTTGAACCGAGCTGTCATTTTAAGGACGGCATTATGGTAGGCCACCATTTTCGGATCCTTGGCATCAAAGTCTCCGTTTATTTGTGATATTGCGAGGTTTGAATCCCCACACACTTCTAGGCGTCGAATGCCCATAGAGACTGCCATCCGAAGACCGTGCAACAGAGCCTCATATTCGGCTGCATTGTTGGAGTCTGTGTATAATATTTGGAGGACGTATTGGACCGTGTCTCTGGTGGGAGACGTCAGGACTACGCCCGCTCCTAGTCCGGCCAGCATTTTAGAGCCGTCAAAGTGCATGATCCAGTTGGAGTATGCGTCGTACTCTTTAGGGAGTTCGGCCTCCGTCCATTCAGCGACAAAGTCCGAGAACACTTGCGACTTAATAGCCCGCCGAGGCTTGTATATTATGTCAAACGGAAGGAGCTCAATGGCCCATTTGGCGATCCGGCCCGTTGCATCGCGGTTATTTATTATATCGTTTAGTGGTACTTCAGAGGCCACCGTAATCGAACACTCCTGAAAGTAGTGTCATAGCTTTCGGGATGCCATGAAGACCGCGTATGCTATTTTTTGATAGTCTGGGTATCGGGACTTGCATGGGGTGAGGACCATGGATACGTAATAAACCAGCTTCTGTAGTGGGAATTTGTATCCGTCAACCTCTCGTTCGACGACGAGCACTGTGCTTACAACTTGATGTGTTGCAGCTATGTACAGCAGCATAGGTTCGCCGATATTTGGCGCTTTTAGGACTGGATTATTTGCCAATAAGGTCTTTATTTCATCGAGTCCGGCCGCGGCTGCATCCGTCCACACAAAGTGTTCGGTGCGCCGAAGAAGGCGGTAAAGAGGCAATGCCTTTTCTCCTAACCTGGAGATAAAGCGGCTCAAAGCAGCCACACATCCAGCTAGTTTCTGGATATGTTTGAGGTCTGTTGGTATAGCCAACTGCGACAAAGCTCGGATTTTTGCCGGATTAGCTTCAATTCCTCTATTGGAAACGATGAGGCCCAGCAGTTTTCCGGAGGGGATGCCGAAAATGCATTTCTCCGGATTCATCTTGATGTCGTATGTTCGTAGGTTGTCGAATGTAAGCCTCAAGTCATCTATTAGGGTTTCAACGTGTCTTGTTTTTATGACTACGTCGTACACGTATGCATCCACTGTTTTGTCGATTTGCTTTTCCAGGCATGTTTGAATCATGCGTTGATAGGTTGCTCCGACATTCTTAAGCCCGAAAGGCATAGTGTTGAAGCAGAAAGGGCCATATGGCATTACGAAAGCTATTGCAGCTTGGTCGGACTCTGCCATCTTTATTTGATGGTATCCAGAGTATGCGTCGAGGAAACATAGCGAGTCATGTCCAGCTGTGCCATCGATGATTTGATCGATGCTAGGGAGGGGAAAGGGATCCTTGGTTCAAGCCTTGTTAAGGTCTTTGAAGTCGATGCACAGGCGCCAGGATTTGTCCTTCTTTGGTACCATTACTAGGCTCGCTAGCCAATCCGGATGTTTGATATCTTTGATGAATCCGGCCTCAAGTAGCTTGGCTAGCTCCTCCCCCATGGCTTGCCATTTGGGCTCCGAAAATCGCCTTAGGTTCTGTTTAACAGGTTTGTATCCCTTCAGTATGTTAAGGCTGTGTTCGGCCAATTCGCGTGGGATGCCCGGCATGTCCGATGGGTGCCAGGATAAGATATCCCAATTCTCGCGTAAGAAGTCGCGCAATGCGGCATCCATAGTGGGGTTCAACTGTGTCCC
Organism: Triticum aestivum; assembly: GCF_018294505.1. Classification (NCBI taxonomy): domain Eukaryota; kingdom Viridiplantae; phylum Streptophyta; class Magnoliopsida; order Poales; family Poaceae; genus Triticum; species Triticum aestivum. The sequence goes on along the minus strand of NC_057798.1, from coordinate 644,185,696 downwards.
GATGGAAGCTGTCTTCGTGGGGTCCGTTGGGTGGACTTGGAATTTGACTATCTCATCTGCGGGTTTAAATGAGGTGGACTTGGGTCGCTTGTCGAGTATCACGTTGTCCCTGTCCACGATGGCGCGCAGCGTTGTTAATTCTTCTACCGCTAGGGCTTCGGATAGTGCTTCCAAGGCTAGTGTTGCGGTTTTGTTTTCGGCGCGGAGTGCGATGTCTGGATCACTAGCTAGAGTGATGATTCCATTGGGTCCAGGCATTTTAAGCTTCATATACCCGTAATGGGGTATGGCTTGAAACCTTGCAAACGTGTCCCACCCTAGAAGGGCGTGGTATCCACTGTTGAAAGGAGCCACTTGGAAGGTGATTTCTTCGGACCTGTAATTCTCTGGGGTGCCGAATACCACATCGAGTGTGATTTTTCCCGCACACTGTGCCTCCCGACTACGGATAATTCCCCTGAAGGTTGTGCCGCTTTGTTCAATGCAGCTTTTGTCAATCTCCATCTTCTTGAGTGTTTCTTCGTAGATTAGGTTTAATCCGCTTCCGCCGTACGTGAGTACTTTAGTGAGCCGAAAGCCGTCCACTATTGGGCTGACGACCAGAGCGGCCGGCGCCCGGACGGACTGGAATTGGGGTTCGTCACTGGCATTGAAGGTTATAGCAGTGTCGTTCCCCGGATTTATTTTTGCCACATGGCAAATTTCAATGGAGCTTCGATGCGCTCGCTCGCGCCTATTGTTTGAGGCGAAGGTCTCGAAGACTGTCAGTACCGTATTGTGTTCCTTGGCGGGATGTGGTTCTGCTTTATGGTTCTCGAGGAGATCCTCGCCACTCTTAGCTACCTGCCGGAGTATCCAACATGCTCTAAGGCTATGGGTCGGCGTTTCATCCGGCGTGCTGTGAAGCTTACATGGCCCGTTGAGCCATTCTTCCAATACGATTCCACGCCCTGGGGCGGGTTTTGGTTTCTTGGGAATTGACTTGGTCGACTTACGAGAGTTCGGCCGTTTAGTTCGGATAAAGGTTCTAGTGTGGGCCATACTATCCCAAAATTTTGTTTGGGTCTTCCAGGAACTTTCCATCGCACACTACTTCTGTACTATGGTTGCCAAGTCCATAAAGTGCACTATGTCACGGCGACTTATAGCATTAAGGAGTCCTTTGTTCGTGCAGTTTCTGTAGAAAAGAGAGACTATGTCCTCCTTGTGGCAGTCCTTGACCTTATTAAGAGAAAGGAGAAATCTGGCCCAGTAACGGTGTACCGTCTCCTGGGGCTCCTGCCTGATACAGGAGAGACGGTTTAAGTCCGAGCGGGCGTTGTTGGCTGAATCCGGATTCTGATCCGATCTGACGCCCGGGGGCACGGGAAGTACCGAGCCTGATAGTTCGGGATCTGGAGTATTACCTAATCCCTTCGGCCCAACACCTGATTCTAACTCCGGGACCTGGGTCATGTCTTCCTTTGGGTGGGTGTTCGGCTCACTGAGTTCGGTGATCCAGACATAATTCGTCCTCAAAGTTGAGGGGCGACCCACGTGTGGTTCTTCCACTACCACTATCTCATGGGTGGCTGGCGGGGATCTAATGTCCCTCTGGTCGGGTTTAAACCCTATCTGGTCGTAGTCCATAGCGACTCCCAAAGTGGCGATGCGATCCAAGAGCTCGTTAAGAGAGGAGAGCTCTATCAGATCCATCTGTTCAGCAAGCTCCGAATCGATGCAAAGGTTATGCGTGATGACCCGCGAGGCCATCATCGGCGCGACAGCCGATGGGGCTGTCATAATGAAGCCGCCAAGCCGGAGAGTCTGGCCTACAGCCAGCGCTTCTCTAGAGGTGATGTCGTCCTTGACAACGAGACAAGCCATCGAGCCTTTGCAACGACGACACAGAGGAACTCTCAATGAAAGCACCAATGTCCGTGTCAAAACTGGCGGATCTCGGGTAGGGGGTCCCGATCTATGCGTCTTAGGCTGATGATAACAGGAAGCAAGGGACACAATGTTTACCCAGGTTCGGGCCCTCTCGATGGAGGTAAAACCCTACTTATTGCTTGATTAATATTGAAGATATGAGTAGTACAAGAGTAGATCTACCACGAGACCGTAGAGGCTAAACCCTAAGAGCTAGCCTATGATGGTATGATTGTAATTGTGATCGGCCTTCTAAGGACCATCCTCTCCTGTTTATATAGACACCGGAGAGCTAGGGTTTACATGGAGTTGGTTACAAGGAAGGAAATATAATATCCGGATCGCCAAGCTTGCCTTCCACGCAAAGGAGAGTCCCATCCGGACATGAGCCGAAGTCTTGAGTCTTGTATCTTGACGCTTCTATAGTCCGGACGATGTGTACAGTCCGGCTGTCCGGATACCCCCTTATCCAGGACTCCCTCACCCGGAGAGAGCGAGAGCACTAGGGCATGGGGCCGGCGGTGGAGAGTCAGGACGGCGTTGGGCGACGTTGACGGGGCAGGACGACATGGGGCAGCACTGCAGAGGGAGGGCGGCGATGGAGCGGCGCCGCAGATGGAGGGCGACATGGGGCGATGGTGGAGCGGTGCTACAGAGTGAGGGCGGCGTGGGTCGGCGGTGGGACGGCATGGGCCGGTAGTGGGAGCGCGGGATCGACCGGCGGGAGCCTGGCAGCGTGCGTGGGGAACGAATTGATCGAGCTAGCGCTAACGATTTGGCTGTCCTGTGCGTACGTGCGAGGGGAACGAAGGAGAGATTGGGTTTTTTTGAGGGAGATTAGGTTTTGGGGGGAAAATGTTCGCTGGTTGGGTCGTTTGTTGGCGCTAAAATTTGGCTGTTCGCATGCGAGGCCCAGTTAGCTTCAGAATGTCGGTCGGGGTTATTTACCGACCGACGGTCCGTGGGCCATAACGGATTTCCCGACCGACTGTTTGACGATATATGTTACAGCATTCCCGACCAATAGTGTGTCACTGAACAGATATTTCCCGATCCACAGTCCGTTAGAAATTTTTCTGACATATTGTCGGTCGGCAATGGTGACTTTTTCCCAACACACACCGGTAGGGAATTTTGGTGCATGGTGTAGTGCCCCCACAAAGCTTTGAAGCTCTTGATAGCCGATCCAAAATACCGGTTCAAGAAGAATTTATCTCTTGCAAAAAGTTAAAAGTGGCCGAAGAGGACCTGCTGCCCTGGCGCGCGGTTCAAACATGGGTATCCTGCCTTATGGGCTCATCTTCATATGATTACTTGGGGGATTTATGTTCAAACATAGGTGTGTTCACCAAAGAGAACATAGCGTTACTACCCTTTGATGCAGCTATCAAGCCAATATTATCATAAGGGGCCAAAGAGAGTTTGTTGCACAACACGACTCAAACATAGGCACCCGGGAAGCATAGCTCAAAAATATAACACATGGGGGCTTTAGCTGACAAAGCGGAGTCCTGTCCATTAATCCGGCTATCACACCACAACAAAGCTTGGGAGCTTCACACCCAAGGGGCCAAAGAGAGTCTGGTTGCTATGCACAGCTCAAACATAGGCACCCATTGAGCACAGCTCACAAAATTACTTGGGGGCTCTTTGTGCACTGCAACAAAGAGTTTGAAAGGACCCTTGTAATCTGCTGTCAAGCACGGCTTGGAAGCCTGGTGTATTCACGTAAAACCCCGTGTTAACCTGCCTTCATCAAGTAAGCCACTCCTATCCAGGTAATCCTGGCATGACCCGCTGAACGTTTGACAAGTCAATCTTATACAAACCCTGAACTTGTCAAAGTTAAAACAACGATTGGTTAGTTGGAGGTCCATCTTAAAAAGCTTTGTCAAATGGTTTAACTCAGCGGCCTGGCAACCCATGAAAATCCTCGAATTTGGGCCTGGCAGCCCTTGAAAAGCCTCGACTACATGGTTTTATTTGCCTTTGTCAAGATTTTTCTCTTTTGATAAATTTTATGTTGAACCGACATCTATTGACCCGGCATGACTTTCAGTCATCAAATTAACCCGGTGTTCTTTAACCCGCCTCGACTTTCAACTACAAGTTGTCAGTACATAATCACTTATAATCCGGTGTTTATTGACCCGGCCTGGCTTTGGACTATAAGTCGTAAGTATATATTTGGATTGCGCCATTGGAATTATGTGCTTATAAATCATTGGTTATATTATTCAAATAGCCAACATGGCTGGATTTCTATTATGGTTATCAATAACCAGTATTATGATTAAGGTTTTCAAAGTCGCTTTAGCGCAATGGCTAGCATATTGTCAATGGATATGATTTATTCTACAATTGAAGGAATAGTCCCGAGTTGCTGCAGGCTTACAACCCGGCACTTGGGGGCTATATTATTTAAGTTGAGATTACATCAAATATACAAGTCTCATATCGGTGCAAGCATGCACCATGACACTTGGGGGCTAATGGAAAGTCATTTTTTTCTCATCTTATTGAAGACCCGACTCGTCACATTATAATGAGCCGGCCCTTGGGGGCTACCAATTGCTCCTGTCAACAATTCAAGGTACAAAGCTTTTTATCCATTATATTGAAGGGTACATTGCTCAGTTGGTAAAGCACCAGGCTCTTAACCTTGTGGACGTGGATTCAAGCCCCATGATGGGGGTTATATCATATGATGTTATTTTCATTAAAGTATATATTAAGTCCCAGCTCAATTATCTTACTGAGCCGGCCCTTGGGGGCTACATGTTGCTGTTCAAAGTTTACAAGATTATATTTACAAAGTCCCTGCTCATTATTGCATAATGACCCGGCCCTTGGGGGCTACACTGGTTAAAGTTTTTATGAGCATCAGGCAATTACAAGTCCTAGGTTGCTGCAAGCATGACAACCCGGCACTTGGGGGCTACATATGTGGAATACTCAATTCTGACTAGTGATTGAGATGAACAACCTGGATTTCTTCAAGATTGTGATATTTATATTGAAGTAAGTCTTAAGTTGTTGCTATGCTACCTTCTTAAGACTTGGGGGCTACAAGTGATAGGCATATAAGAGGTATATTTTCAAGCTGGATGTTAACTACAAGTATGAACCGGTGCTACCAATATTTATAAACCGGTGATCTTGGCGATGATAAACTGGCAAGTTCTACATCCTTAAACCGGCTGAAGATCAGATGAGTATTTCAAAGACCAATATTGTTTTTAAGCATTGGGAGCTGAATCAAAGGAGTTATTCTTAACAATATATTTTCTATGAGAAACCAATATTAGCAAGTTGATTATGAAGCTGGCCTATTAAACAGGATTTTCTAGAAGAAGGAAGTGACAAGGACTTAAGGATGATCAGGATCAGTTTAACATGGATAAATCCAAATTAAACTGGGGGCTAATGTCGGGGATATACCCCACGGTATGACCCGGCCGGAGTCATAATCCTGCTGGGACTTGGTAAACCGGGGTGGTGTTAAACCGGCACACAGTTAAGACAGATGGCTAAGACAGACGGTAAACCGGCGAGTGTTAAACCGGCAGAGTTAAGACAGATGGTAGCACCGGCAGGTGTTAAGTTAATCATAACCCGGCAGACCATGTTAAACCGGCAGACCATGTTAAACTGGCAGACAATGTTAAACCGGTAGATAATGTTAAACCGGCAGACAATGTTAAACCGGCAGACGTTAAGAAGCCCAGGAAGGGAAGTCAAAATAGTTTAAGTCTTTGTCCGAGATGGACTCTACATGTAACCCGCCCCTTCAACTTATATAAGGAGGGGCAAGGCTCCCCAAAGAGGGAGAAGCAAGACACAATCTCTAGGGCTAGACACAACTAGAGGAGAGCCGGTTTACGGCGGCTCCCTCATGATGATAATGAGATCTAGCCTCAAACAGCATGTAGGGTTGTTACCGGATGATGTTTCCCGGGGCCCGAAGTTGTCTAAACCCTTGTCTTGCATTGCGTCTCTCGATTCCGCTCAACCCCTCTCAAGCTACCACATAGATGCGTTGGCCTCACAACTAAGTCCTCACACTAAGGACATCTGACGTGTTAATTCCACGCGCGCTTCGTAAGGGGCTGATTCGGATCCATATGTTTCATGCTGTGGTTAGGTTTACCTTAATACTTCTTTTGTAGTTGCGAATGCTTGCAATAGGGGTTAATCATAAGTGGGATACTTGTCCAAGTAAGGGTAGTACCCAAGCACCGGTCCACCCACATATCAAATTATCAAAGTACCGAATGCGAATCATATGAGCGTGATGAAAACTAGCTTGACGATAATTCCCATGTGTCCTCGGGAGCTCTTTTCTCATTATAAGAAATTGTCCAGGCTTGTCCTTTGCTACAAAAAGGATTGGGCCACATTGCTGCACTTTATTTACTTTCATTGCTTGTTACTCGTTACAATTTATCTTATAACAAAACTATCTATTACCTACAATTTCAGTGCTTGCAGAGAAAACTTTACTGAAAACCGCTTGTCATTTCCTTCTGCTCCTCATTGGGTTCGACACTCTTACTTATCGTAAGGACTACGATAGATCCCCTACACTTGTGGGTCATCAAGCTACTGTAATATAACTTTTCCATGGCTCATACCACCAATAAAAATCGATAGTTTCATCAAAACAAGCAAAATAATGCATCAAAAACAAAATCTGTCTTAAACAGGACAGTCTGTAGTAATATGAACATCTACCATACTTCTGTTACTCCAAAAATTCTGAAAAAATTATGACAAAATAAAAAATTTGTATAGAAAGACTGTGCATAAAGTTTCAGAACCATTTGACGTTCCAGTAAAAAAATGTAAAATCACGCGCTACAGCCAAAGTTTCTGTTTTTGCACTGCACATACCAACAAACAATCTACTCATCCTAAAGGAAAATCTTGGCACATTATTTTTATAATACAATGGAATTGTACAAGGGGATAATTATTTTTGTGAGAATATTCATGAAAAATTCTACATTGTTTCCGTGAGTATGAACACAAGTGTTCAAGGTCGACCCTCACTTCCGCAATGCATCACCTTTCAATCGCTTCTCTTTTGTGAAAACTTTTAAGTTCCCCTCTATAGTTTTTTGGCTTTAAACTTTATAAAAGCACTCAACAGAAATAAATGACTCTCTAAAACTTCTGGATTGTCTCCTTGGCAGCGCTTTCTTTAAAGCCATTAAGCTAGGCATAAAGTGCTCAAGTAATGGATCCACCCGGATCCCAAGGTATCTCAAAGCCAATTTGAATTAACAATGATGTGGCATTTAGTAGTGAGCACAAAGCAAGATATATCAAGCAATGATGAAGTCTAACTTTCTTCCTATGCATCGGCATGTCATACAAGAGCAATTCATGCACATCAAGTAAAGGCCAATACATAGCATATGTAGTTTCTTGCAATTTTATCGTGTTGGAAACATAAAGAGGTGGAGATGTAGTTCCTCTCTCATAATAATTGCAAGTAGGAGAAGCAAGCACATGCATATTATATTCATCAGAATTATGACGTGCAATGGTAAAAGGCAACCCATCAATATAATCCTTAATAAGAGCAAACTTCTCCGATATAGTGTAGTTTGGAGAATTCAAAAAGATAATAGGACTATCATGTGTGGGCGCAATAACAACAATTTCATGTTTAACATAAGGAACAATAGCAAGTTCATCGCCAATAGCATAATTCATATTGGCATCTTGGCCACTATCATCAAGTTCATCAAAAAGGGATATTTCAAATGAATCAACCGGATCATAGCAATTATCATAGCATTCATCCTTCCGTAAGAACGAAGGGACGTTAAACAATGTATGAGTTGAAGAGTTACTCTCATTAGAAGGTGGACACGGGTGATCAATCCGCTCTTCCCCCTTTGGTTCTTCACTCTCCTCATCATCTTTTTCATCCAATGAGCTCACAGTTTCATCAATTCCTTCTTCCATAGACTCCTGCAAAATATTAGTCTCTTCTTGGACAGCGGAGATTTTCTCAATAAAAGCATCAATATCGGAATTGTATTTATAGTTATCATAGCAATATTTAAGGATTGCAAAATTTTCAGCTCTATAAACTGAATCATCAAAATCTTGAAACTTTTCAAACAAAGATTCAATTTCATAAGCACCCTTAAAAGCAACAATGTCTTCTATTTGTTCCACATCATAATAATCAAATATATCATTAGCATAAGAAGCCAAGGTTTCATTATTACTAAATTTCCATGAAAAGGGAAGGTGTGGAGCATTCATCTTAGAGCAACAAGTAAAATCATATCTCAAGCATAAATCCCGAGCATAGCAATGCACCATATAAATTTGATCCCATAACAATTTCCCTTTTTGTGTCAAGCGATAATCCCTAAAGTATTCACATTGATCCAACGTCACTCCCATTATCTAGTTGAATGGTTTTTTTGAGGATTATGAAGTAGTGCATAATATCTTTCACATAACGAGACTCGAGGGGTTTAGTGAAGGAAATATGCTCTAGAGGAAATAATAAAGTTGTTATTTATATTTCCTTATATCATGATAAATGTTTATTATTCATGCTAGAATTGTATTAACCGGAAACTTTGTACATGTGTGAATACATAGACAAAACATAGTGTCCCTAGTATGCCTCTACTTGACTAGCTCGTTAATCAAAGATGGTTATGTTTCCTTACCATAGACATGTGTTGTCATTTGATGAACGGGATCACATCATTAGAGAATGATGTGATGGACAAGACCCATCCGTTAGCTTAGCATTATGATCGTTACAGTTTTATTGCTATTTCTTTCTTCGTGACTTATACATGTTCCTCTGACTATGAGATTATAAAACTCCCGAATACCGAAAGAACACCATGTGTGCTATCAAACACCACAACGTAACTGCTTGATTATAAATATGCTCTACAGGTGTCTCTGAAGGTGTTTGTTGGGTTGGCATAGATCAAGATTAGGATTTTTCACTCCGTGTATCGGAGAGGTATCTCTGGGCCCTCTCTGTAATGCTCCTCACTATAATCCTTGCAAGCAATGTGACTAATGAGTTAGTTACGGGAAACATGTAAAGAGACTTGCCGGTAACGAGATTGAACTAGGTATGAAGATACCGACGATCGAATCTCGGGCAAGTAACATACAGATGACAAAGGGAACAATGTATGTTGTTGTGCGGTTTGACCGATAAAGATCTTCGTAGAATATGTAGGAGCCAATATGAGCATCCAAGTTCCACTATTGGTTATTGGTCGGAGATGTGTCTCGGTCATGTCTGCATAGTTCTCGAACCCGCAGGGTCTGCATGCTTAATATTCGATGACAATTTGTATTATGAGTTATGTGGTTTTTATGACCATAGTTTGTTTGGAGTCCCGGATGAGATCACGGACATGACGAGGAGTCTCAAAATGGCCGAGACGTAAATAATGATATATTGGACGATGTTATTCGGACACCAGAAGAGTTCTGAGAGGTACCGGGTAGAAACGGAGTGCCGGAGGGGTTACCGGACCCCCCCCCACGGGGAAGCAATGGCCCATCATGGGCCATAGGGGAGAGAGAGGACAACCCACAAGGGGGTGGCGCACGCCCTCCCCTCATGGGAAGTCCAAATAGGACTAGGGGAGGGGGCGCGGCCCCCCTTTCCCTCGTCCTCTCCCTCTCCCTTCCTTCTACCCTCTTCCACCAAAGGGAATCCTACTAGGACTTGGAGTCCTAGTAGGGCTCCTCTCTCTTGGCGCGCCCTACAGGGTCGGCCGGCCTCCCCCTCTCCTCCTTTATATACGGGGGTGGGGGCACCCCAAAGACACACCAAGATTTCTCTTAGCCGTGTGCGGTGCCCCCTTCCACAGTTTACTCCTCCGGTCATAGCCTCGTAATGCTTAGGCGAAGCCCTAAGCGGATCACATCATCAACACCGTCGCCATGCCATCGTGCTGATGGAAATCTCCCTCGACCCTCTACTGGATCAAGAGTTTGAGGGATGTCATCGAGCCAAATGTGTGGTGAACACGAAGGTGCCGTACGTTCAGTACTTGGATCGGTTGGATCGTGAAGACGTTCGACTACATCAACCGCGTTAACTAACACTTCCGCTTTTGGTCTGCGAGGGTACGTGGACACACTCTCCCCCTCTCGTTGCTATGCATCTCCTAGATAGATCTTGTGTGATCATAGGATTTTTTTTGAAATTGCACGATACGTTCCCCAATAGTGGCATCCGAGCCAGGTCTATGCATAGATGATACGCACGAGTAGAACACAAAGAGTTGTGGGCGATAATAGCCATACTGCTTACCACCAACGTCTTACTTTGATTCGGCAGTATTGTTGGATGAAGCGGCCCGGACCGACATTACATGACCACGTTCATGAGACTGGTTCTACCAACGTGCTTTGCACATAGGTGGCTGGCGGGTGTCTGTTTCTCCAACTTTAGTTGAATCAAATTTGACTACGTCCGGTCCTTGTTGAAGGTTAAAACAACACACTTGACAAAAAATCGTTCTGGTTTTGATGCGTCGGTAAGAACAGTTCTTGCTAGAAGCCTGTAGCTGCCACGTAAAAACTTGCAACAACAAAGTAGAGGACGTCTAACTTGTTTTTGCAGGGCTTGTTGTGATGTGATATGGTCAAGACATGATGTGATATAAATTGTTGCATTAGATTATCATGTTTTGTAATAGAGTTATCAGCAACTGGCAGGAGCCATATGGTTGTCGCTTTATTGTATGAAATTCAATCACCATGTAATTGCTTTACTTTACCACTAAGCGATAGCGATAGTCGTAGTAGCAATAGTTGGCAAGATGATAATGATGCTACGATGGAGATCAAGGTGTCAAGCCGATGATGATGGAGATCATGATGGTGCTTTGGAGATGGAGATCAAAGGCACAAGATGATGATGGCCATATCATGTCACATATTTTGATTGCATGTGATGTTTATCTTTTATGCATCTTATTTTGCTTAGTACGACGGTAGCATTATAAGATGATCCCTTACTAACTTTCAAGGTATAAGTGTTCTCCCTAAGTATGCACCGTTGCTACAGTTCGTCATGCCGAGACATCACGTGATGATCGAGTGTGATAAGCTCTACGTTCACATACAACGGGTGCAAGCCAGTTTTGCACGTGCAGAATACTCGGGTTAAACTTGACGAGCCTAGCATATGCAGATATGGCCTCGAAACACTGAGATCGAAAGGTCGAACGTGAATCATATAGTAGATATGGTCAACATAGAGATGTTCAACATTGAAAACTACTCCATCTCATGTGATGATCAAACATGATTTAGTTGATTTGGATCACCTGATCATTTAGATGACTAGAGGGATGTTTATCTAAGTGGGAGTTCTTTAGTAATATAATTAGTTGAACTTTAATTTATCATGAACTTAGTCATGATAGTTTTTTTTGCATATCTATGTTGTTGTAGATCAATGGCCCATGCTACCGTTCCCTTGAATTTTAATGCGTTCCTAGAGAAAGGTAAGTTGAAAGATGCTGGTAGCAATTACATGGACTGGGTCCATAACTTGAGGATTATCCTCATTGCTGCACAGAAGAATTACGTCCTAGAAGCACCGCTAGGTGCAAGACCTGCTGCAGGAGCATATGCTGACGTTATGAACGTCTAGCAGACTCAATCTGATGACTACTTGATAGTTTAGTGTGCCATGCTTTACGGCTTAGAATCTTGACTTCAAAGACGTTTTGAACTTCATGGAGCATATGAGATGTTCCAAGAGTTGAAGTTAATATTTCAAGCAAATGCCCAAGTTGAGAGATATGAAGTCTCCAACAAGTCCTATAGCTGCAAAATGGAGGAGAATAGTTCTGTTAGTGAACACATACTCAGAATGTCTGGGTACCATAACCACTTGACTTAGCTGGGAGTTAATCTTCCTGATGATAGTGTCATTGACAGAGTTCTTCAATCACAGCCACCAAGCTATAAAGGCTTCATGATGAACTATAATATGCAAGGGATGACAAAAACGATTCCCGAGCTCTTCACAATGCTAAAGGCTGCGGAGGTAGAAATCAAGAAGGAGCATCAAGTGTTGATGGTTAATAAGACCACTAGTTTCAAGAAAAAAGGGCAAAGGAAAGAAGGGGAACTTCAAGAAGAATAGCAAGCAAGTTGCTACTCCCGGTAAGAAGCCCAAGTCTGGACCTAAGCCTGAAACTGAGTGCTTCTACTGCAAAGGGACTGGTCACTAGAAGCGGAACTACCCCGAGTATTTGGCGGATAAGAAGGATGGCAAAGTGAAGGTATATTTGATATACATATTATTGATGTGTACCTTACTAATGCTCGTAGTAGCGCCTGGGTATTTGATACTGGTTCTGTTGCTCATATTTGCAACTCGAAACAGGGGCTATGGATTAAACGAAGATTGGCTAAGGACAAGGTGATGATGCGTGTCAGAAGTGGTTCCAAGTTCGATGTGATCACCGTCGGCATGCTACCTCTACATCTACCTTTGGGATTAGTTTTAGACCTGAATAATTGTTATTTGGTGCCAGCGTTGAGCATGAAAAGTATATCTGGATCTTGTTTGATGCGAGACGGTTATTCATTTAATTCAGAGAATAATGGTTGTTCTATTTATATGAGTAATATCCTTTATGGTCATGCACCCTCGTTGAGTGGTCTATTTTTGTTGAATCTCGATCATGGTGATACACATGTTCATAATATTGAAGCCAAAATATGCAAAGTTGATAATAATAGTGTAACTTATTTGTGGCACTGCCGTTTAGGTCATATTGGTGTAAAGCGCATGAAGAAACTCCATGATGATGGGCTTTTGGAATCACTTGGTGCTTGCGAACCATGCCTCATGGGCAAGATGACTAAAACTCCATTCTCCGGAACAATGCAATGAGCTACTGACATATTGGAAATAATGCATACTGATGTATGCGGCCAATGAGTGTTGAGGCTCGTGGCGGGTATCGTTATTTTCTGACCTTCACAGATGATTTGAGCAGATATGGGTATCTCTACTTAATGAAATATCAGTCTGAAATGTTTGAAAAGTTCAAAGAATTTCAGAGTGAAGTGGAAAATCATCGTAACAAGAAAATAAAGTTTCTATGATCTGATCGTGGAGGCGAATATTTGAGCTACGAGTTTGGTCTTCATTTGAAACAATGTGGAATAGTTTCGCAAGTCACGACACCTAGAACACCATAGCGTAATGGTGTGTTCGAACATTGTAACTGTACTTTATTGGATATGGTGCGATCTATGATGTCTCTTACTGATTTACCGCTATTGTTTTGGGGTTATGCTTTAGAGACGAATGCATTCACATTAAATAGGGCACCATCAAAATCCGTTGTGACGACACCATATGAACTGTGGTTTGGCAAGAAACCCAAGTTGTCATTTCTTAAAGTTTGGATTGTGATGCTTATGTGAAAAAGCTTCAACCTAATAAGCTCGAACTGAAATCGGAGAAGTGCATCTTCATAGGATACCCAAAGGAAAATGTTGGGTACACCTTCTATCACAGATCTGAAGGCAAGATATTCGTTGCTAAGAATGGATCCTTTCTAGAGAAGGAGTTTCTCTCGAAAGAAGTGAGTGGGAGGAAAGTAAAACTTGGTGAGGTAATTGTACCTTCTCCTGAATTGGAAAGTAGTTCATCACAGAAATTAGTTCCAGTGATTCCTACACCAATTAGTGAGGAAGCTAATGATGATGATCATGAAACTTCAGATCAAGTTACTACCAAACCTCGTAGGTCATCCAGAGTACGGTCCGCACCAGAGTGGTACGGTAATCCTATTCTGGAATTCATGTTACTAGACCATGATAAACCGACAAACTATGAGGAAGCGATCACTAGTAGAAAAAGGGTCAAATGTGAAGCACATTAGTGCCGGTTTGTAAAAAAACCGGCACTAATGTGATCAATGGTGTCGGTTCGTGGCTGCGATCAATAGTACCAGTTCGTGTTGAGCCTTTAGTACCGGTTCATGCCACGAACAGGTACTGAAGGGGTAGTGGCAGGCTGGCGTCAGGCCGGGTCCCCATGAGCCCCTTTAGTACCGGTTTGTGTTACCAACCGGTACTAAAGGTCTAACCTATAGTACCGGTTCGTGCCACGAACCGGTACTAAAGGGGACAAGCCTTTAGTAACGGTTCGTGCCAT